>NC_136808.1:31551935-31556935 GCF_951216825.1 Electrona antarctica
TCTTAACATACAACGCTCATTTGCAGCTTACTGTGTGAACATGCGGAATGGTACTGCTTCTCACTAGATTTAATACAGTCACTAAAAAGACCTTCAAAACAAATGAAATGACAGACCTTTACAATTGACTCATTACGCTAATGTATCTACTGTATATCACAATCCTGGTTGTTAATTTATCTGTAGAAATGGTAAAAAGAAATTACTTTCATATTGCTAGGTACAATTTCCGCTGTGTAGTGACTAGTTATGAGTAGTTTCAATCAAACAATAAAGGTCTACTATGACCAATATAATAACATTAACATGTAGAGAGAAACTAATTTGTTATTTCTGATGTGGTGGTGTGGCTTTCATCAAACAAACAAAAACAATTATCTCTTGTTTTAAGCTGCTACTAATACACACAATACTCTTCTTTTTTTCTATTTTTTCATTCCAAAAACCCAGTTCACAAATGAATCCTAGACACAAATATAATTGCAGGAAGGGTAACTGATACACCCTTTTTGATATTTCATATTACTGGCTATAATTACAGCCAGGTTGATTACACGTGTGTGCGCGTGTGTAACACACACGCGCGCGCACACACACACACACACACACACACACACACACACACACACACACACACACACACACACACACACACACACACACACACACACACACACACACACACACACACACACACACACAGAGAGAGAGAGAGATGATACTACTGGACATTGCTATATTAACATACAAACATTGCACACTGTTAATCAGAATCAACCCGGCCCAAATGGACATTATGGATAGGACTATGGAAAGCAGTGCTTGTATTACACAGTGTGATGAGTTCCATGTCAGTGAGCAGGGAAATTCCACCATAAAAAAAGAAGAAATATGACGATATGAAAAGCATAACTCAGGCCATCTGGTCCACATGTCCAGGGTTGTGACCAGACATCATGCTGTACATACGTCCTTATCACTGCTTTTCATGTCCAGGGTTGTGACCAGACATCATGCTGTACATACTGTCCTTATCACTGCTTTTCATGTCCAGGGTTGTGACCAGACATCATGCTGTACATACTGTCCTTATCACTGCTTTTCATGTCCAGGGTTGTGACCAGACATCATGCTGTACATACTGTCCTTATCACTGTGACCAGACATCATGCTGTACATACTGTCCTTATCACTGCTTTTCAAAGTGTTCTTGGCCAAGGCTCACCACCAACAGGGAAGTCAACATTCATACCCACAATAGCCGATGATCTACAACAGTGGTTCCCAAATGTTTTCATGTCAAGGACCCCCACATTTACACGTATTAGCCCGCGGACCCCTATTTGAAACGATATGCCAGGGACCCCCACATTTACACATTTCTCCCCATAGGAGAAGATTTTTACGGCTCTAGCAGAGATTCTCAACCCGTTTAATTTCAAGGACCCCCAGTTTGACATGAATATATAGTCCAGACCCCCATTTAATGGCATTTCTAACTCTGGGACCCCAATCAATGTTAATTTAACTCTTGAGAGTGTACAAATGGAACCATGGTTCCATTTGTACACTCTCAGAGTTACAGGTGCATAAGGTTCCATTTGGTTCCAAATTATCATTTAGCTGGGGACCCCCTGGAACTCCCTCAAGGATCCCTGGGGGTCCCCGGACCCCACTTTTTGGTTACTTGGATTACAGACGTACGTACATACTTACACTTGGTGCATTTTTAGATTCTAGAGCGGTGACCATGTTGTGATGTCAGAACAGGCCAGATCCAAATAGGGGTGATCACTGATCAGGTTCCGGGAAGAGGCTTTTGTGCTGGTTCTGGACAACCGGAAATGTAGAGTACCCGTTCCACCCATCTGTCTGTGTCCCTTTTATGCCCATATATGGAGATTTCTGTATGTGTCTCTCTGTGTCCCTTTATTCCTATATGGAGTTCTGTGTCAGGCATGCCCAAATATGGAGTGTAGTGATGTCAGAACAGTGCTGGTTCTGGACAACCGGAAATGCAGACCCGTTCCACCCATCTGTCTGTGTCCCTTTTATGCCCATATAATGGCGATTTCTGTATGTGTCTCTCTGTGTCCGTACAGACGTACACACACCTTTTGTATAGTTGTACTGTATATACTGTAAGTATTGCAATAATAATTCCAAGGCACACCGTTTGGGAACCGCACGGCCACACCAGCCAGCTCAACAATGCATGCACTACTGTATATCTAAACGTATTCTGTATGAGCTCATGCACATACACACAAGCAGGGACAAAGACGTGGAACATCATGGAAAAATCATGTTGACGCTTATAGTAGGTCAAAGTTTAACACTCCTGGCCCACACAGTTAAATCTTCAATTATTTTTTAACTCTATGAGTGTAAAAAAAAAACTTAATTTGGATCCATTTTTACACTCAGTAGAGTTTAATTAACTTTACAAAGATTTTTCTTTGTGGGGAGAGAAAGTGTACCTAACTGAATATGGAAAGCTGATTACTCTCTTGATTATCCTCGATTATCTGCATGCAAAATCACAAGTTAGCAAGGCAACAGTGGGGAAAATAATATGTGCTTGCTTAAAAAAGAAGAAAAAAATAAATTCTAACATTTGCAATGTCTTTTCTCCCACCAGTCGGTGAATCTTCGACTGTGCATTCACTCAGACAAACATCCCACGCGCTGCTACATGGCGGCTGGTGCCGCTAACTTGAAATAGACAGTCAGATTGACTCCTAATCAGCCTCGGAGAAGGATATTATCATTATTAGGTATGGAAGGGTACCGTTTGGCTCTAAATGAAACGGTATAAGCCTCATGTGGTTGTGATTTAAATGGAGATGTGAGCCGTCTGCTTGTCTCTCATCTGCTACTCCTTGGGTGTTCCGTGTATGAGGCCATCCGTTCCCAGAGAGAGAGAGAGAGAGAGGGGGGGGGGGGGGTAGGGAGGTGGGGGACAGAACCAAAGTCCTGTCCAAGAAGAAGTATTATTGTCCAAGAAGTATTAGTTCTCTTTTTAATTTTAGCAGGACGAGGAAGTCTTGAATTCAAATGAAAGAATGGGTTTCCATCCAGCTAATAGTAATCCATAATCCCGGCGTGGTGTCTGAGGCACAATGTGGCGGCTGTGATTAACGGTAATGCCTCCTCCGCTCAATTTATTGAAACGTTGGAATGAACACATTTTGGTTTGGAACCAAATACGCTGGCTTGTCTTTAACATGGGTGGAGGAGGAGGGGAGGGTGAGAACACTGTGAAAGTGAGAGGGGAGAAGAAGGGGGAAGTAAAAAAATAAATCATAAAACTAACAGTGCAGAATGTCCCATTTCAAGTCTTCAAAATGTATACAACATCTTTTGAAAAGCAGATCTTCTATTTTCAAATAAATGTATGCCAAAATGTATATACCGGTACTGTATAGCGCTGAAGTTGTATGTTTTGTAATATTAATCAAAATCAACTAGTAACACAAGTTTTCAAATAATCATACTGGAGTAAACGTACAATATTTGCCTCTGAGATGTAGTGGAGTAGAATCAAAAGTATTGGAAATTGGAAATACTCACAAGTAAAGTATACAAATACCTCAAAATTGTACTTACTGTAAGTAGTAAGTACGTTGAGTAAATGTACTTAGTTACTATACACCACTGGGTACCGGAGGAGAGCATGATTTGAGGAAAAGCAAAACGAGGGTGAAAAAGTAGAAGGGGGTTTGAGAGAGGAATTAATTCGTTCCTCCTTCCTTTTCTTTTTTTCCCCCCAAACGGCAACAAAATACTATCCCGGCCGAAATTGGACCACCCCGGTTTTCATTTTAAGGGTAGGCTGGTGATTTTAATTCCTAGAAGTGGCACACTCGCAGACAGACAGGCGGACAGAAAAAAGAGAGCGAGTGAATGAGTGCAAAGCAAAAAAAAAGCAAAAAAAAGGAAAGTGGTGTTAGAATAATTAAACGCGGGGAGAGGACCACAGTTTCATTTTCAGCAACACTTCAAATGAATTCCCCCGTAATGATCCTGCTGAAACCTTGAAAAGGCAAAATCCAATCAAACAATATCTAGTGAGCTTCATTTTCTTTGCTGGGGGAATGACCCCTCTTTGTCAAAGGGCGAGTCATGGAGAATGTGGGTTGGCATAGTCATACAAATGAAGGGCGCACAGTTTGGTCTAGTTAAAGCTATTATGCCCTGTGCGTGCGCGCGCGTGTGTGTGTGTGTGTGTGTGTGTGTGTCTGTGTGTGTGTGTGTGTGTGTGTGTGTGTGTGTGTGTGTGCGTGCGTGCGTGCGTGCGTGCGTGCGTGCGTGCGTGCGTGCGTGCGTGTGTGCGTGCGTGCGTATGAGAGATAACGTGTGTCCATATGTGTTTGAATTCTCCACAATAAAAAGGAACGATTACTGGCGAGCACGCGCGCACACGGGCGAGCGTTTCATGAGGCGTTCGCGTATGCGCGTGTCCGTGTGAGCAGTGTGTGTGCGCGTATGCGCGTGCCCGTGTGAGCAGAGTGTGTGTGTGCGTATGCGTGTGCCCGTGTGAGCAGAGTGTGTGTGTGCGTATGCGCGTGCCCGTGTGAGCAGAGTGTGCGCGCTGCAGTAGCTTAAACGTTTTGCGGTATGTGATATGACTCTTTGTAAACGATGCCACGGAAGGTCAATTGCAGAGATCAAAATGGCCGTCGACGGAGGCGAAGTGTGAAGAGTGTGTCATGTTTTTTTCTCTCCCCGTCGCCGCGTGCCGCCAAGGCGTTTTGATTTAACCCATTACGACCGGGAAGGTATCCGTGTCGCAGTCATTTTAACCACTTTAAACATGCATATTACTTATAATTTGGCTATTAAAAAATAGAAGATCTACCAGCTCATAGTGCGGCATCTGCTATTTGTGAAATATCGAGAAAATGTGTGCAAATATTTGAATATATTTATTTTTGAAAGCGACCATTTTTAACTCATATCTTTGCTACTGGAGGTCCCTGCAACAAAATATTTTGAGA
>NC_136808.1:31561935-31579435 GCF_951216825.1 Electrona antarctica
AATATTGCCACTTTAAACAAAATGTCATAAATAAAGGGGAAGACGGGAATAATATAATTTATTTGTAGGTTAGATACGGCTGTCACTCTTCAAATTGCACATTGTCAGTTGATGTTTGTGACACGCATCAGGAATGCCACATCCACTGTGATGTTTACTCACTTACTTATACTTACTTATTATACGTACTATTCCTTTCGGAAAATAGGCCATTGATGAGTGGTTTCCACCCCTGTCTGTCTCGGCCATCCTCTCCAGCTGTTTCCACGTCAGTCTCTTCTAACATCTAGCTCTGTGCTCCTTCTTCTCCAGGTGTTTTTGGGTCTTCCTCTGCTCCGTTTTCCTTGTGTGTTCCATGTTAATGCCTGTTTGGATATTGCCGTTGTGCTTCTTCTTAGTGTGTGTCTGTGTGACCAATCCAGCTCCACTTTCTCCTGATCAGCTGTACATCTGCTGGTCCTAGTTTGGTGCAGTTCCACAGGTTGATGTTATCATGTTGATACGGTTGATTTCCAGGCAATTTTAATATAGGATATCACATTTCATACACAAAGGCAGTTCATAGTGCTTTTACATGGCAGAAGAAAGCATTCAAAGACAAAAGGCATTTAAGATACATACAATAAATAAGCAATAAGCAACAATATACCTTTATAGTAATACTTCACAGTTCTCCCTGAAGATGTGGATGATTTAGGGTCTTTCTGGCGGCATTATTACAATTTTCAAGAAAGCCCTACCATTTTGTGACACACGTTTTCCCAGTGCACTTGGATGTTAAAAAGTCATTGTTTTATATTCAGACATAACTCTGTGTGTGTCTGCCTGGCCTGTGAAATACAGCACATTTTTTAAGCATGTGCATTCGTGCAAGTCTGTCTTTGATATCTCATGCAATCACAAATGCCACAGAAAAAAACAAACTTGAACCTGCGTCTCTCTTCTCAAGCTGTCTGCTTGCATTTAAAATGCTAATATAAGACTAAACTGATTAATAATTAAACAATTACGGTCATGAATCAATAACTTCTGCACATATTTTTCATTAGTAAATTGCACATGAGTAAACAAAGAAGCAGTATTACCAATTCAAATGCGGATGAAGAAGGGGGAAAAAAAGACATTCTAATCGTCTAAACTTTGATGAAAAATAAACATTGAAGACACAAACAGTCACTCAAACAGTTAGGCCTCTGGTACAGTTTCCCAAAGTAGATCATGTTGTTGCCTTAGATACAGTTAGTTGGTTGATTATTCAAGTAAACACGGTTGGAACATTTTTAACCCATCTAGACCGTCGAAATAAATACAAAATTTGCTCTGAAAGATTATATCCAAAGAGTTGTGCCTCATTTTCACGATATTTCAAAAATAGCAGACCTACAAGCTCGTAGCGCGCCACTCGGTGGCGCGCTATGAGCTTGTAGATCTGCTATTTTTCAATAGCTAAAGTATAACATAATACAGTAGTTAAAACACCAAAAGGGGTTCCCGTCCAGAATGGGTTAATGAACTAGTCCAATATGAGAAATTCATGATAAATCTGGTGCGTGTCGTCAATGTACAGAACACTTGGACAGATTTGATGCCCATCTGAGCGACTTTAAAGTTGAACTGATTTCCGTGGCAATCTGTCTCTTGTTTAGGGAATTCAGACACACTGCCATGGCACATGCAACAAGACATGCATGTGCACACGACTGTTAATGCGTTTTATGATTCATGCAATAATCTTTTCATCATATTTTATTGTAATGAACCACATAAACCGTACAGTATGTACTTTGTTGACCAGAATCTATTCTAGGCCACCTCCTTTTCCCCCCGTCTTTGGCAAAAAATAGCCGATCTATAAGCTCACAACGTGACCCATTACGGCGCAGTGTAATCTTGTAGATCTGCTTTTTCCACCGAATGTTCACCCCAGAATAGGGATGCTATTATAGGTTTCAAGTGGTAATGTTTGTTTTTTATTCAAGCCTCTCTCAAGGGGTGGTGGAATATTTTCCCTGCTTGTTGTTTTTTATCTCAGTCAGTATGTACACGGAAACAAATCCTTAGTGCCAATTGAACTCAGAGTGCAAAAGAAATGGACCCAAATGGACGCGTCTAATCTTACAGTTTCAGAGTTAAATGAGCGTTTGACGGTGTATCTCTTCTCATCAGTGTTGTGGTGCTGCATGGCCATTTGCATTGTGCTTCTTACTGTTGCATTCCATCCATTTATGTCAAAATGACACTTCCATGGATCACTGTTGTTGTTATGTAGATCATCACACATGCACGCACACACAGTAACGCACACACAGTAACGCACACACGCACGCACGCACGCACGCACGCACGCACGCACGCACGCACGCACGCACGCACGCACGCACACACACACACACACACACACACACACACACACACACACACACACACACACACACACACACACACACACACACACAGTGTGGTGGTGGTGGTGTCTGATGCCATGGCTGTAAGTGCAGAGCCTGAGAAACAAGGATAAAAGCATAAACAAATCTGTGATAAGAAATATGACATGGCTATCAGCATGCAGAATAAGCCCGTGCGTGCAGCCCCTGCGAGCGCAGGCGCCCAGATTAATGATAAATTACGAGGGCCCGGGCTTGTTTATAGCAGTCATTTTCTCTGCTGCACCTGCTCATATTCTTCTGGCCTACAGCAGCCCCCCTCTCCCCCTTTTTCTATTTTCTCTCTGTCTCTCTCTCCTTCATCTTTCTTTCCCTCCTCCAACCAACCCCCACCCCCCTCGCCCCCCCCCCCCCCACCACCACCACCACCTTTCCTCCGAATAGGTGCTTATTTAAAGCGATCCCGTGTTTCCAAAGCCCTCTGCCAAAACCGGTGGGACGCCCCATGTAAAAACCTAATCTGTGGGTGTATAATTGGTGTCTTGAAGGAGAGGTGTGTGTGTGTCGTGGGGGGGGGGGGGGGGGGAGAAGAGAAGAGAAGTGAAAGAGAGGTGAAGAGAACAATAAAAGGATGACAACGGGAGGACAGCGTGAGAGGAAGAAGAAAAGGTGAGCAGAGAGAGAGAGGTATTGATATACAAAGAGATAGAACTAGCGAGAGGAAAGAGAGAGAGAGAGCGGGCGATAAAAGCAGGGTGATGAGAGGAGCAGCGGAGCTCTGGGGCCTTTTGGTTGCAGCACTTGTAATAATACACCGCCTGCCATCAATGCAATGCTTAATTTTAATATTAATTACAAATATCTCTCCACACAACAAGGAAATAATTTGACAATCACTCTGGCCCCAAGTACTGTATTAAATGCAAAGTGGGGCTAAGGGCGAGAGCAGTCAATATGGAGAGCTAAAGTCTCCTCTCCCCCTCACCTCATTACATGAAGTGTGAATGTTAATTCTAGTGGGTTTATTAGTTAGAATCGGGGATAGAGAGAGAGAGAGAGAGAGAGAGAGAGAAGACAGCAGGTTTGCATTTTTATTGTTCATTACAAGTGGCTCGCTGGATGTACCTGGGGTTTTTTTGTATCCTATTTTGGGCCGCTTTCGGGCCACGTGTGTTTGCATGTGCGTTATATAGGGAGGTTTTTGGGGGCGTGCGCAGGCTACTATAAGGGGAGGGGTGTGTGTGTGTGTGTGCGTGCGTGCGTGCGTGCGTGCGTGTGTGTGTGTGTGTGTGTGTGTGTGTGTGTGTGTATTGGGGGGGGGGGTGTCCTCCGAGTGGCTATTGTCTGATCCATAATTATATTTTTATTATGACTGAGCTCCGGGGCCCACTCCCCTCCCCTCCGCACCGTACAAAAAAGCAATTTCCAGCAGAGTAGTGCTACGAGGGCAAAGTGTTTACATACCAAATTATAAGAATATACTGACAGCGTTTGAGTGTTAATAAGCCATAATCACTTCCCCTAATTTAATCCTGTTGCCATGGTAAACAAATGACACTTGAGGCAGAGGGTGTGGGAGGAAGGAGGAAGGATAGCGGAGGAAGCTAGAGGTGTGCCCAGTCGAGGAAAATATAGAAAATCTGACGTGAGGGGCACTCCTTCTGCTGACGAGACACCTGCTGTGCTTTTCTTTTTTTGTACCGTGCACGTCATGTGCCTAATTTGCCGCAAATAGCTGATCTATAAGCTCATGTACTTTGCACCGTGACGTGCCGTGCTGACTTATAGATCAGCTATTTTCGGCATGCGACATTGTAGTGTGACTGATTACAAAGTAAACCTGGCTTAATTTAGCATTTAGTGGTATTCACAGTACATGTACTGTGTGCGTGCGTGCGTGCGTGCGTGCGTGCGTGCGTGCGTGCGTGCGTGCGTGCGTGCGTGCGTGCGTGCGTGCGTGCGTGCGTGCGTGCGTGCGTGCGTGCGTGCGTGCGCACGGCATGTGTCAATATTGGCAAGCCAGAGACAGATGACGTACAAAATTAGCATTTAATGTATGTGTATTCGAATGTGTACTATACATGCACGTGTGTGTGTGTGTGTGTGTGTGTGTGTGTGTGTGTGTGTGTGTGTGTGTGTGTGTGTGTGTGTGTGTGTGTGTGTGTGTGTGTGTGTGTGTGTGTGTGTGTGTGTGTGTGTGTGTGTGTGTGTGTGTGTGTGTGTGAACGTGCATGTGTGCAGGTCTGAGACAGCTGTCGGTGCAGTCAGCATTACGGCTCTCCTCAGAAAGCAGAAAATTGAGCGGGAATTGGGCTAATTGTACGGAATGATTGATGCTAGTGGAAACTAGCGTACATTAAAAGCATGCAGAGCATACACCAAAAAGCACACTCATAATCACACACACACACACACACACACACACACACACACACACACACACACACACACACACACACACACACACACACACACACACACACACACACACTCGCGCTGTGCACATGTTAATCACATGTGTGCAGATGTGCGCTCACACACACACACACACGCACGCACGCACACACGGTACATTACATAGGTATACAAATAAAAACACAAATTTTAAAACGATCTAAAAACAGTTACATATTGTGGGTGTCTGTATGCTCACCAAGGTTTTAAAACGACTCAAGGGTACCAATGTGGTCAGTTTCAATGTCGTTTGCAGTTCATTCCATGTATTAGGGTCACAGAAGCCAAAAGCAGATCTACAAGTTCAGAGCTAACTTTTGGTACCTTGAATTTGGGGAACCACTTGACCGGGTGTGGTAGGGCTCAGAGTCCTTCAGAAAGAAGAGATGTATTTAGGACAATCTCCAAGCATGGCTTTATACAAGAACAGGTGCCAATGCAGTTCTCGTCTCTCTGTCAGGGAGGACCATCCAACTTTGTTATATAAGATACAATGGTGAGTACCATAGCTATCACCCGTAATAAATCAAATCGATGAGTGATAAACAGAGTCTAGGGATTTAAGAGTGGATGCTGCTGCATCTCTTTAGATTATCTATCCATAATCCAAGACAGACAGGAACACTGCCTCAACTACCCTCTTTCTGCTAATGACAGGAAAGCTAGCCTTATTTCTATACAAAAAGACAATTTTCTGTCGCAATTTACGAGCAAGGACCTCTACATGGTGTTTAAAAGTAAGTCTCTCATCAATCCAAATACCAAGATATTTATACTCTGTGACTCTTTCGATATCAGCTCCATTCATAGAAGATATGTGAATGTCATTATAGGAGATTTGTTTGGCTCTGGAGAACAACATGAATGACAATGACAATGAAAAGTTGAGTTAGCTTGTTTCTGCCGGACAGCGACGAGTACACATGGAATTTGTAGTTTTGGGGTTATGCAGAATTGTAGTTTTACTGGCTGTAAATAGACCATTTAGATTTTATACTGCAGTCATTTAGCGGCCCCTTTTATGGCTTTCATCCAGAGTGACTTACAAAGTGCAAGATGGGAGTATACTGTACGAGGCATCAACCGTGTATAGTCGACAAACAACAGTAAATGGTCAAGTAAACAGAGTGCAAAGAGGAAATCAATTAAGTGCTACCCGGTAGAACGACAGATGATAATTTCATGGAAATGAATAGTGATGATATGATGGTGACGTTGACGATGCATGCGTTACATGCTAGGACTACACGCAGAGGCACGTCTTTAATGCATACACACACGCTTAATGGGTCTCATCTTTTGTCACCTCTTGAACTGCTGTACTTACTAACACAAGAACATGCCTGGCATTTTATATTACACGAGGTGTTGATTACATAGAAATTTGTTTCCACGCAGTAGAGTAATTGTCTATTAGCATGCATGTTCACTAATGTCAGATGGCTTGTGTGCTGGTGCATTCAAACATTAGCACTCAAAACACAACACATTTCAGTGGTATTGGAACCATAATATTTCCACTCAAAGGTACAATCTAATAGGCTGCACTAGAATACGCAGAGCTAGTACTACCATACGCATGTAATATTGTTTGTTTAACTCTGAGTGTATGCAAATGTTCAATGTTTTGCTCCCTGGGTTAATATAAATTAACACTGGAGATGTTATAGAATAGAATAGAATAGAATAGAATGGTGAGACCTAATTCACCTCATCATCTCCCACTGAGATGAGAGTTCTATCTGAACAAATCTCCATTTTGTTCATCTAATCTAGCAAATAACAGACAAAGATCTGTGTCTCATATATACCAAACCACAATACCTAATTCACCAAGTTACAAAAGAAATAAGAGCACGTCGTGGAAAAGAAATCCTTTTTATTTATTCATCAAATCACAATTTGTGTTGCCTGAGTGAAATTCAAATGACTTTGCTTCAAATATCAAATATTCAGCAAAAGAAGAAAAAAAAAAAGGTTTGTCAAATAATGCCTGAGAAAGAAAGGGTCTAATTCCAATTCCTCGTTCAAGAGGGAACGTCATTGCTTGACATTCTTAACTACGCAGTATTGAAAACCCACAGATTCCTCTGCTGTCTAACATGTCAGTCTATTTCTAAACAAGGTCTCTTATTATACAAAATGCTGATAACTTAACAATCCTATTTTCGAATTACATTTATCAACCCAGCAAGCATTCTCCTCGATTAATAGTTCTCACTTTTTTTTGCAATAGTGTAGGCATATATACTGTATTTAATTTGTGTGTGTTGAGTCGACTGCATAGAGATCTATTGGACATCGCCCTAACAGTGGAGACTAAGAGAGACAGAGAGACAGAGAGAGAGAGAGAGAGAGAGAGAGAGAGAGAGAGAGAAGCAGACAGGGACAGTCGTCCCTGTGCCTCTGGTAATGCCTTCTTCATTCTCCATCCCCACTCTTAGAGATGCATATCAATACATATCCTAGCGTCAGCCCTGCCACATCCAATATAGCTTGGACATTTTACATAATTATTATTTTCAGGAGTCATTGGGGTCTCATAGAAGGGAATGTAAGTGACAGGCGTTTAAAATGGGCTTTTAAATCACGCGGGATGGCCGGGGCCTTTCAGAAATAATTGTGTCGTACTGCTTTTCACCTTTTTTGCCAATCAATATGCACACTTATTCATAAGGCCAACGACTATCCTTCAAACGGCAGCGCTGCTCTTTAATATACATGCTTGCATTTTAATGGGCTACTTTAGCAACAATACCGCGCGACAACAATGAGAGTCTATGTAATATCCCAGTAAAATGATGATACAGCCTCTTTGGTAAAAGGCATGCATACACTGGCTTGCTCTGCTTTTCCCCTCAGCATGCGTACAAATGCAGGCGTACTGCATGTAGTGTACGCACGCATGTGCACACAGTCATGTGCATGGCACGCACGCACGCACGCACGCACGCACGCACGCACGCACGCACGCACGCACACATGCACGCACGCACGCACGCACGCACACACACACAGACACACATCATGATGCACTGACACACAATACAAACTGTTAAGTGGTGGCCCAAGTTGATGTAATCACACCCAGTACGTTACATGGATTGTAAATGATTCAAAACTAGATTTCATGCATGCTTTCATACTAATTCATGTGCTCGTATTTTTCATTTTGGCCGGAAAACAATCCGGCAAGCGATCGAGATTTACTACACTACAATTAAGCCTCCAAACAGGACCACAAAAAGGGGAATCTATTCATTTTCTTTTGATTAAAATTATCGCCACTCGCTAGGAGCTTTGGGGTTTATATATTAAATAATGCATCAATTCATAATTATATAGAATATATAGATTTTTTAAATAGGATACTGGGCAAAATGGTGACTTTAATTAGATCGGTGTGTAAGATATCTCCGGGGTATGATAAAACAACGTTAAATATCTCGCAATGACTGTAAAATATGTTCCAACAGATAATGAAACACAAATAGGCTCCCCGCTTTTCCATGGCTCCTATTTGTTGAAACATCCCCACGTGCATTTTCTGAAATTTCATAATTATATTGAAAATATGATCGGGGGGGGGGGGGGGGGGGCATGGTTAGGTGCTAAATATGATGCTGCATGTCCCCCACCTATTTAGAAGCATACATTATCATCCTATTACTGTAAGAGTAAATTACTGTGGAGAGTCAAGCATGTCACTGTACAGAGAGGAGAGCATGTCGCTGTACAGAGAGGAGAGGAGAGGAGAGGAGAGCAGGGGGAGAAGATGCAGTGCAGGATGCCGACCATAGTGCAACCATTACATACAATGTACAGAGAGGAGAGGATGCAGTGCAGGATGCAGACCATAGTGCAACCATACAATATCGTGTGTGTGTGTGTGTGTGTGTGTGTGTGTGTGTGTGTGTGTGTGTGTGTGTGTGTGTGTGTGTGTGTGTGTGTGTGTGTGTGTGTGTGTGTGTGTGTGTGTGTGTGTGTGTGTGTGTGTGTGTGTGTGTGTCACTGTCCAGCTGACACTTGTTATTCAGGGCAATGAGTTCTGAACAGTTATTTCTTATAATGAAGATGTATTTGTTTCCCTGACACAATAACACCAAAAACGAAATAAACAAATATCAGAATCACTATCGGTATCGTCCAATAATCTTTATATTGGTGCATCTCTTTTTTTTTTTCTAAATAAAATTGTACAGATCTACAGGCTCACGACATGCCGCGATGCGTTGTGAGCTTGTAGATTGGTTTAGATTATAGATTATCGCTACTTTTGTGGGATAAAAAGTCAGACATTTATTTAGGAAAAACATACAATAAGGTTTCGATCAGACAGCAACGATATGTTGTTGCTGTCGAGCAAAAACCTTGTATCTCCAAAACCGCTACTGTTCAGGAATTGGAAAAAAGTACCGGTGTTCCAATAGAGCCAATGTACAGTAGTTACTATTTAGTCACAAGCACATCTTTTTAATACTTTTCAATGGTTCAATATTTATAACCTCACAGACAGATCTTCACTTTCAACCTGCGGTGTAACTTATTATTATTTCAGTCAGATAACTCATGAATAGATTTAACCAATATTTATTATAGAATGAGAATAAGTGTGCATATAATATTTTATCTTGGCGTTCGGCTCTTCTACATTTTTTTCCCTGCTCGGCACAATTAAACACCATCGTTAATGGATGCCTTGGCCTGGAAGAGAGGTCATCAGGTGGTCTCCAACCTTCTTAGAGTGTTTCAACCCTCAACCACTACACTCTCCAGTTGGCAGGTCAGCAGTGATTGGCCAAGTCACTGCCCCTCTCCTCCAGGCTGGAAGCTATAGACAAGCCATCACCGAGGCGCAACCAGCACCGGGAGAGAGAGCCACACCCGGCCAACAGGGAAGTGCGAAAAACCTGCCGGCCAGGTGCAGCAAACCAGTGCTGACCACACCCCAGCGACCGCCGCGCCCAGGGCTGAGAGGTCTCTAGGACTATGGTTTGCCTCCTGCCTAGTGTCCTCCTACGTCTCACCAGACTGTTCGTCTGTGCGGTGTGCATGTGTCCGTCCTTGTCCACACTTGGCCTTACTCTGGTGTACTTGAGTCAATGGAGCCTTCTCTGCGTCTGTGTCACTGTCATAGTTGTATATCTACATAGATAGATATACAATAACAACCCCCCATGGGGAACAGAAATAACAGAGCCCTGGGGTGGTGGTGGGAGCAAACATCACATAACAACAACCAGGAACCATAAGGAAGGCAGGAAGAAGCATGCAGTCTAGGAGAGCTTAAATACCCTGCCCAATTGGTCAGCTGACTGCCACATCAGCGAATGACATGTGGGTCTTGCACACACTGAATACAGCCACATAGTAATGCAGCATATTAACCCCTTGAGTACATGTATGCACCCTTGAGCACAGCATGAAACCCCTCGAGTATATCTGACTGAACTAACTCTGCAAGCTACGTATCATATGCGGGAATCTTACATTTTTTCCTGTATTTTTTTCCTACATTTCAAAATACATTTAAAAAAGAATAGCGAAAATATCAGATCTACAAGCAACGACATATGTCGCATCTCAGGTCAGGTTGTAGATCACAACACTGTCATACGATGTATGAAACAGTATAAAATAGGGCAATTCATTTATGAACAATAAAACATAAAAAGATGAAATGTGGAGATACAAGGTTTCGGTCTGAAAGTGACGACATAATAACGAAACACACCAACTACGTGTGCACATACGTGCGCGCACCTGCTGCACAACCATGCGTGTGCGCGTGCGCCGTGCACACACCGCACGTGTTAGCTAATAAGCAGGCCCAGAAGGTCATGGGCGGCCACGGCATAATATCCACACAAAGATGAGCTAAGAGCTAAGATTAGCAAGGAGCTAAAGAGCATTTGGCAGAGGGAGAAAGGGGAAGAGATGCATTTACAATAAAAGGGGAATTAAAGATGCAGCCACTAAAACACCAACACTTATCCGAGCAAACAAAGCCTGCAGCCTTACTCTGAATTACAGCGGGCTAATTTGAAATGAAGGACAAACAGTGGCTCTGTGTGTGTGTGTGTGTGTGTGTGTGTGTGTGTGTGTGTGTGTGTGTGTGTGTGTGTGTGTGTGTGTGTGTGTGTGCGTGCGTGCGTGCGTGCGTGCGTGCGTGCGTGCGTGCGTGCGTGCGTGCGTGCGTGCGTGCGTGCGTGCGTGCGTGCGTGCGTGCGTGTGTGCGTGCGTGCGTACGTGCTACTATACTTATGGGCCAAACATCCTTACAAGTATAGTATAATTTGAGAAATACACGCTGTGAGGAACATTTTCCTGGTCTTCACAAGATAAATTGTTGTTTTATGTAAAACATAAATTAAAAACAAGATCTTTAGACTTATACAATAAGGCAATAGGGTTGTGTTTAAGGGTTAGAGTTAGGCCTCATTTAGTAGTGTGTCGAATGCAGAAAAATAAGCTGCTCTATTGCATTTGTAAAATTACCATCCTGAAATCCTCACAAGTATAGAAATACAATTACAATGCGTGTCTGTGTGTGCATGTGCCTGTGTATATGGGCACGTGTCTGTGTGTGCGTACGTGCTTGTGTGTGTGTGTGTGCGTGCGTGCGTGTGTGTGTGTGTGTGTGTGTGTGTGTGTGTGTGTGTGTGTGTGTACCCGCACCCGCGCTTTCTCCCGAGCGCTCTCCTTATTATGATGGTGGGCGTACAGACCCCTCTATATATAAAGTATGTAAATGTCGTCTGGCGTCGACAGTCAGACACGTCAATAGAAGTTGACAGCTGAATTATAACCGCGGCCGAATCCATCAGTCTTTTGTTTTAACCGGAGAATGGAGCATTTTTTAAACTCAACAAAGGGCCTTAATCAAATTCTCAAGGTTGTTGGCTTGAGCATTGTATTAGTTTAATAGTTTCTGCTGTGCCATTGACGTTAATGACACATTCCTATGTAAATATAATGTGGCTCCCAGAAGCCGTAAAAACATTTTAAGGTCCAATGAATACAGTTGCATTTCCACCCGCCCTCCTCCCCCTCTTCTCCCCCCTCCTCCTCCTCACAGAAATGTCCTTTTATTTAGCAATCTGTGCTGTGCATATTGATACAATGAGAGGAGAGGGGAGACCGACTAATGGAGAGTTTAAGGTAGTGATGCGCGGCACTGATACAAATAACTAGGGGGAGAGAGAGAGAGAGAGAGAGAGAGAGAGAGAGGAGAGAGAGAGAGAGAGAGAGAGAGAGACACACACACGCACACGCGCACACACACACACACACACACACACACACACACACACACGCACCATGCTTATCGTTGACTTGGAATGAGTCCACATCCCCCGCCAGGCACACATGCACAATCACATGTAGTGGGTAGTATAGTGGGTACGCTCACACATGCGCACACACACACACACACACACACACACACACACACACACACACACACACACACGCACACGCACGCACACACGCACACACACTGATAAAAGCTCATCTAAATCACATGTAGGGTTTATTAGAGGCCTTTGGCATAGATTCATCACCCACTATTGAGATATAATGAAACTGCATATTTCCTTACTTTTCAAAGACTGATGAATGCTTTTAGAGTAGCGGTAGCAGAATACATTAAGACCACTAGCATTTTTCGGAAGGCTTCATAACATGTTGCGCCTCTGAAAAGAAAAGAAAAATATACAGGTGTGGTGTATAGGCCTACAGTATATAATTGGTGTGTGGTTGCGTGTGCGTGCACGTGCGTCCACAGTATATTAATGACATATAGATGAGATGCTGTGTTTTTGTTTAATCAACACACTCTTTAATGGTCGTCATTGATTAATGAAAAAAATGAAAGATTCCTGAGGACTGAGAATAAGGCAGTGTGATGATCACACTGCATTTTCAAACTATGCTGATGTACACACATGCACGAACACACACACGCACACACACACGCACACACACCCAGTACTCCATTAGAGGAAGAGAAGTACCGACGGAGATATTAATTTCTTTATTGAAGCGTGACTTGTACGTATTGCCTAAGAATCCACATTCAATCATAACATCATGTATTTTTCCAGAATCCATGCGTTTCCTGCACCTTTTGTTATTATATGCATTTTTTTACGGAGTTAAATGAAAGACATTGCATGTCTATTAATATCCACATGTACTGAACGCTGTATTGTATCTCACAGCCCCATTGTCTGAGCTCTGTTTATGTGCCATGATTGGGGCGTATCAGTACAGTGGTTCTCCAACATTTTCATGCCAAGGACCCCCAAATCTATATATAATTGACTGCGGACCCCCATCTGAAAATGTTTTGTGCCACCCCCAGGAGAGAAGATTTCCTGACGCTCGTGAGCTTATCTGGATAAAGGGGGTTTAAATGTATTAACAAATAGCTGCAGGGGACCCACTTTGAGAACCACTGCTTTACTGCAGGGGTTCTCAACCTGGGGGTCGCGACCCCTCGGGGGGGGGGGGGGGGGGGGTCCCGAAATTATTTTGGGGGGTTCCGAAATTATATAAAAAAAAAGAAAATGCAACTGAATGGCTAGAAAATGGAGATTTGGCGTTTATATAGTATACATAGTGCATGCATAAACTTTCCTTAATGATTATACCTGTTTTCAATATTTATTTATGATGTATTTTCTCTATTATTAAGGTTATTGTAGCGGTTAATTTGTATTGGTGGTGGGGAGGGGTTCGCGAGACATGCCCAAAGCATTTTCGGGGGTCCCCAGCCAAAAACGTTGAGGACCCTTGCTTTAGTGAGCTCCCACAATAGGCCTACTTAAAATGTGAAGAAATGTTGGTTCTATTGCAATCCTACTTACCTTTTTTTGAATATGTGTTGTCTCTCTATATTAATTGCTAAGCGGACAATTAATTGAGACCTATATGTTGAAATCTCTTTTACCCTTTTTAATACCATAATCGCATCGGAAAATTTCAGACCCACAGGAACGCACCCAAGGTGCCCCCGATTCCGGCGAGCCGCCCCACGTCCGAAATGGTACAGAAATGAGAGAGTTTCCATGTGGGGGTCTCTAGGGGGGTCCCTGGAACATTCAGACCCCCAGAAACGCGCCCAGGGGGCCGGGCCGATTCCGGCGAGCCGCCCCACGTCCGAAACAGGGGGTCCCTGTACTGTACTGTACTGTACTGTACTGTACTGTACTGTACTGTACTGTACTGTACTGTACTGTACTGTACTGTACTGTACTGTACTGTACTGGCACACCCGAAATCATCACATATACAGTTAATATGTGCGTGTGTGTTTGTGTGTGTGTGTTAAGTTGCGCACAGGTGGTGAAAAACAACCATGCTATTTTCACCAGCCACCCAGCCAGGCACCCACCCAGCCACACACATAGCTCCGTAAGGGAGTGGTGGTTGCACCACTCATTCATCATGCTTTAAGTAGCATGTGATGTGTCAAACTAGGGGGTTTTCATGATGCTGAATCCATCACTCCTTCTCCATCTCCAAACACTCCTTGGGCTAAAAAGTGGCTATGGCTGTTTTTAGCCCAAGGAGTGTTTTTTTGGCTAAACTAGCAAATTGATTACTTGGAAAATAGAAGAACAATGTTTGGTTTGATTTTGACAGAATATCTTTTATATAGTTTTCGTCAGTCTTTTGAATGAAACTTATTTTAGTTTTAGTCATACATTAGTCATCTGAAATGTTTTTGTTTTAATCTAGTTTTAGTCAACTAAATTTACAGTTAATTTATTATTTTGGCGGGCCGTGTTGCGAGCTTGTACACTTGCTACTACAAGTGCAACCAAACATAAAATGCCTTGTCCCAACGAATCCCTCTCTAATATTTTAGTCTAGTTTGTATTTACAATGAAATGGTCAATATATTTAGTCTTATAGTTTTTGCCATCATAGCTTAATTTTTATTTTGTTTCTATTTCGTTTTTGTCTGTGAAAAAATATAGTTGACGGACATCTTTCGTCATAGTTTAGGTCAACAAAATGAACACTGACAAGACCACACTAAGAGCATTTGACCCCTTCCATTCCACACACACACATCACAAGCACACACATCCTGTGGTGCATCGTCATTCTGTGTGCTCTGGGCTGTAACATTTGCTTTCCTAGTCAAGGAGAACAATCTCATTTGCAGGGAAACAAATAACAGCTAGAAAAAAAGATGTAACTGTGAAAAAAAGTCCTATTTTTCTCTTTTTTTATGGTTTGTTTTTGTCTAAAATTTACAACGCAAGTATAAAAGTAAACACCGAAGGCGTCAATTTAGTGTGGTTTTTAAGCCGTGGCACCTAATCCGCCGTACCGCCAGACACGCTGCGCTCAGGGTGCTACATTCTCCACAGGAGGGCTGTGGCCTCGTCCTGGGAGAGATATGTGGGCAGAGAGGAGGGTCCTGTACACATTTCACACTCGATATGCATGCAGGCGTGTGACACACACACACACACACACACACACACACACACACACACACACACACACACACACACACACACACACACACACACACACTCACAGCCACGCACCACCGCTGCAGAGAAAACAAAGAACTCTCTTGCGCGCAAACAAAAGAAGAGTTTGTTCAACACAACACAAAATAGAGCCCTTAAAAAAGAACAAAAGCGGAAGAGAATAAATAGGTGAGGGAATGATGCCACTGTGCCCTTGAGCAACGCTGCGCTCTTTAACCCTGTGTGTGCTGTGAGTGAGTCCCACACTGTGCATCCACTGGCTCTGAGGTGCTCCTCCCTGCTATGAACTCAGGAAATAGAGTCAGTGTGAGTGCTGGTCTGGGTGTGTGTCTGAGCACATCTGTGTCTTCTCTTGTTTCACTTTCAAGCTCCAAAGATGAGACAAACTAATAGGGGATTCACACTGAGACGGACTGAGTCCGTTTGATTCGAACCGTTCCCGAATACGATTGCCTGATTGCTGGCCATGATTCACATTGGCCGAGATTCAACAGCGCACCCGGGTACACTTCATTCAACTTACTGTATGTGCCTCAGAGGGGCGCTGTGGACTATGGGGCATAGGGAGACAGAAAATGTCATGTCACAGAAGAAGAGTCACATACAGAGTTTAGAGCAAATAATAAAGTCTGCCTGTGTTCCTGACGTTGTCTTGAGTTGTAATAATAACATAACAACAATACACAACTAAAGCAGTGTGCGCTGATGGTCTTAAACAGCACAATATGTAACATTGTCTCTTGTCTGTATGACGGTGACGTCACGTACATATCCTTGGTATGTTAACAGCGACGTCACTGACTAAACCTTGGTATGTTTGTCCTAGCTGGAGTGCATGTGTTTTTTTTCCCACGGCTCGTGGAACTACCAGAAGTACAACCCAGGTAAAATAATGTGTCATTCTAAAAATATATAAATTATGATTATAGTCCACTTCCTCCTTTTAGTTTCACATTGCAGTGATCCGTATCCAAGACTTGATTGATTGCGATCCCGGGTACGGTTGGGCGATCCGCTCCCGGGAGCGGTACGCATCGTTCACATTACCACAACATCTGCAAAGTGGTCCCGAGTGCATGTCGTATATTTTGGAACCACATTTCATTAATATCGCTAAATAATGTTAAACTATAGACAGACTAAATTCACATCTAAAATAGTAAGCTTGATAATACTATGGTCTCACCTACAGGACCAAAAGGCTAGACATTCAGTCACCATTCTTCACAGCTGGCACTATGCTAAATAGCCAGGCCTACTCTGATCTAGGAGCATTCAGACCAGAGGTCTCCTGTTGTCCTTCCTGGTGACCAATACCTTATTTAGACATGACCATTTGGTAAAGGGGGGTTGGGATCACCTTTGCATTCTTCCCTTTGTTGTCTCTGTGTTTGAGTTGTATAAGGTCTACTGAAAATGCCTATCTGTGTGTTAGTGTGTGTCCTGCCGTCAGGCTGGGTGCATGCATGGCTCCGGCCATGCATCTGAGCTGTACTTTGTCTCTGAAATAAACCTGGACTTCGGAACCTTCATTCATCTGTCTGCCTCTGCGTTTATCCTGAGTACTTAGAAGTATTAGAAGTTTGTTCATGAGCTTTACAGAGAGGAAAAGCAGTCTCTCTTTGGAGTTTTTATACTTCAATTGGTGCGACGTAACCGGTGTCTTTGGTGCGACGGCGCCAGGCAGCAGTGGGCAGCGGGGGCTTTTTGGATATTTCAGTCTAATTTTGGCGGTTGGTGGTTTGTTTGATTTTTTGGCGAAACGACGTTCGTCTACAGCGGGAAGGAGTGGTCTTCTCTTCGGCGACGATGGGGACGACGGCGCAAACGGTGCGCTCCGGAGCTCCGATGTGAACGGCGACCTGGACACGGCGACGGACAGGAGTGGAGCGGCCCTCCACAGCGCGTCGACGGGAACCATGCTTCTCTTCACGTCTCGGCGGGGGGCGGCGGATCTCCTACCAGAGGAGCGGCGATGCTCAGCGGCGATTCGAGGGGGATCCTTGGCTTCATCTGCTCGGCGGTCAGCGGTCAAAGGGAGGCGGAGGACCGCTTCTTCAGCTCTGCTCTGCTCGGCGACGGCGAGGCGAGGAGGCTGCTCTACGGGGCTCGCTACGGTCTGCTTTGGGGGCCGATGCGGTTCTCGTG
>NC_136808.1:31584435-31599435 GCF_951216825.1 Electrona antarctica
TTGGCACGATTTTGGAATGGAATTATACCATTCTACATTCTATGCTTTATTGTTGCTACACTGCCTGTCTTTGGGCATTGTACATAGGATTAAGAGACTCATTATTGCGCTCAATGATTGTTATATAGGCCTGGAATTTGGATTAAATATTCTGGAAAAGTTTTGGAAATGTTTTGAAAATTCATTGGTAAAAAATATGTGTGAACTCTGTATTTTGAAAGCTAAGGCTTGATTTATGCTTCATGATTTAAGATTGATTGAACGGCGACTGTGCCGTTTTTGCTAGCGCCCCTCAAAAATAAATCATGGGGAGGGGCATCGTCCCCATGCTCATCCCCCCCACCTTCAGATACCCTGTGCTTGAGCTTTTAGATCTGCTATATATTTAAGTATAAATCGAGCATAAGGCTGCCGTCATTTTATCAAATGCCATGTCTCTCACTTTGATTCCTGTAGATTGATAAATGGAGGTTGAGTATGCTGAGAGGCTTTTGAAGGCTTTCTGTTTAGATGTTTCTGTTCAAAATGACTGCTTTTGTTGGCTGTTAATGTGCACGGTTGAGGGGCAAACTTCACTTACACTATAAGCACATTACAAGTACAACCATTACACGTCTCAGAGTTTGATACTCTCACGGGAGCTTTGGAAGCAGATTCTCTGGATCTGTGTGTTCTTGAGATGACCTTGTGATAATGATAATATTGCCCCCGCACCGTCTCTCCACACATATCATTTCATACTTGAGCCAGTGTGAACAATGGGGCCTCTAATGGCTGGCTATACTTAAAGCTGTCCCCATCATGAAGTGGACCTGTTAGCGCTGGCCTCTGCCTCTCCATTCGATCAGTCCAACAACTTGACCCGTGTCAAGTAATCACCTGATATCAACCATGCGTCCTATACCCTTCAGCACGTTCATGTTAACACATTAAGAGCTGAGGCCGAGTCTACAAATGTCTTCTAAAGCCTAACAGTTTTCTGAAAAACTATATATTTCTCAGTGGAGCTCGAACTATTTAATGTCAAGGACCCCAAATATTACATGTAATTGGCCACCGGACCTCCATCTGAAAATATGTTGTTTCAGGGACCCACCATGAGCAAAGATATGAGTTAAAAACGTTTGCTGTGAAAGAATATATATTCAGATTTGCACACATTTTCACGATTAAAAAAATAAATGGCAGATCTACAAGCTCATATATGAGCTTGTAGATCTGCTATTTTCCAACAGCTGAAGTTTAGAATAATGGTTAAAGTGGTTAAAAGCTATAAGGTGACATAGATGCATTCCAGGTCTTATATTTAGGGGGTCAAGGCTCTTACAGCACAATGATGCATGACTCTCTGGGTTTGTAGAGTATAGTTAATAGTTTAAACTTGTTTTGCTTCATGTTATGTTTATGTAAAAGTGTCATCGGATATCCCTGTGTCGTCATCTAGAAGATGCAGTAACCCACACAAATATTGTCAAGAATATACAATGTACATTTCCATAACTGTTACTGTATAGACCAACATTATGTTACATTCAGTTTGATAAGTATTAATAAATGATAAATCCCTTCCCTAACCCCACATTTTACATAAGCCCTATTTTATACTTTTTTATACTAACCACAAACTCCCTCCCAAATCTACTTTCTTTTTTGTTTGGTTAATGTATTTTTGAAGCTTACCTGTGAAAATCCGGGTCATTTGTTTTTCAAGAAAACGGGTACTGTTAAGCTCCTATTATAGGCTATAGGGATGTTTTTGGGTGAGAGAAAATTGAGCAGAGATGTTTTTTTCCCCTGAGTATTTAAACCCCACCACCATGGGACGTGGTCATATGGACCGATACTTTACTAGCTGTAATAATAATAATAATAATAATAATAATAATAATAATAATAATAATAATAATAATAATAATAATAATAATAATAGTAATAAATAATAAATAATAATAATAATAATAATAAAGTATAGGGATGCACCGATATATCGGCCACATGTCGGTATCGGACAATATTTGCTGTTATCGGTCAATATCGGTATTTGCAAATAAAGCTGACTGTAACCGATGGCAGTAGCCGATATTTATCTGTTATTGATAAGCCTAATGTGCTGGCTATGTTGTTGTGTTGGTTTTCTGGTTATTAGTAGTCTACCAAGCTGCAGATTCTGAACAGTTATTTCTTATCATGAAGATTTGTTTGTTTCCCTGGCACAAAAATGAGAAATAATACACCAAAAACGAAATAAATAAATATCGGTTTCAGTATCAACTATCGGCTAAATTGTTATATATTTTAAAGGTTTCATGACATTCATTACATTTTTCTTTTAGGTTGTATGATCTCAATTACACCCACACAACCTGAACTTTAAACATTCAGTGGATTTTCTGTGGTCTGATATTTTCTCTGTGTGTTCTGAAGCCTTTTGAGCTGCAATGAAAAGGCAAAGTCGCTCAACAGTGACATCTGCTGGCAAATTGTTGTCATTATGTCATACATGGGATTTGTGGACTGTTACATCACAGTCCACAGGAAAATCAGAGCACTTGTTTGAGCCTAATTATTCAGACCACAGAAAATCTACTGAATGTTCAAAGTTCAGGGTTTTATTTGGGTGCAATTGAGCTCGATTTATTTTTTTTATGTTTACCTTTAAACATCGGTATCGGCCATTCATTTCCATATCGATGCATTCCTAACAAAAAAAATGGAAAAGTCTACATAGATTTTAGTTGGTTCTTTCTCTTTTTGTGTGAGCACATCTTAGACTTAATACCAGTGTTTTCACTGCAGTAATCTAACAGTGGTGGTATTGTCATTGTGCAGCAGATGACGGCTTGTGCTTTGGAATTAACGCTCACCTTGAACCTGTGACATGCACTCTCAATTACGCATAAAATTCTAATTATATAGAGAGATTATAACGTTTTTAAATATGATTGCTGCATTTAATACACTTTAAAAGTTGTATGTGCCGGTAGACTGGCCATTTTTTACAACGTCATAATTAAAGCTTAGAGGGGATTTACCGTCGGCGGCGTGCTTCAAGCATGTCCTAATTCTCATTTTCATAAAACATCTGTGAAATAGTCTATATTTAACGCATGCGATGGTTATATTATAAACGTTTTCATGCCCATCTCAGAGACGTCTCCATGCGCTGAATGCACACAGTACCATAACAACGGCACCCTTTTTGAAATGGAAGATAAAGGAACAGAGAGCAAGGGGATGACTGAGAGAGAGAGAGAGAGAGAGACAGAGAAAGAGAGGACTGGTGAGTTGAGTGAGATAGACTGAGTGGGAGAGAGAGAGTTGAGAAATGATTTCTGACTTTGTCAGAGAAATCAATTGAGAAGCACACAGACATGGGCAGCAAATTGGGTGTCTGTGATAAGACCCCCACGTCCTCTCTGTGCCTAACGAGGAGCACTGAAGCATGAGGTGTCCCCGGGTAAATAATAGAGACGTCTCTCTCTCTCTCTCTCTCTCTCTGTATCTCTCTCTCTCTCTCTCTCTCTCTCTCTCTCTCTCTGTATCTCTCTCTCTCTCTCTCTCTCTCTCTCTCTCTCTCTCTCTCTCTCTCTCTCTCTCTCTCTCTCACTCACTCAATCAGTCCTTCCTTCTTCACTCATTGCATTGTTCCCTCTATTTTGAATCCTGACAGTTTTATCCACCTACTGTACACTGTAAGATCTGTCTGCTAATGTAACTCAACTTGAGTGTGTGTAAACATGTACCTTTATTCACACTGTCAAGGTAGACTCTCACTCCCTGTCTTTCCGTCGGCCTCTCTTCCCAGTATGTCGTTATTCATCCCCAGTGTGCCTCCCCTGGCCATATCCCCACACACGTATGAACATTAGCAATAATTGTCAGGGAAAAATCGTACTCCCCGGGCCGGTGCACATCATGCATTTGCATGTTATGCAGTGTGTGCATGAATGTAACCTAAGAGGGCTTAGCCCTCCAGGATTGTGTGCGGCGGCGGCCGACCAGAGGTTGTGGGCCGTGCGTGCGTGGCTGCATGCGCGAGCCGAGCCAGCCTGTGTGTATACGACAACGGGCAGGCTGTCAGGAGGAGGTATCCTGCAGGTGTCTGAGCGAAGGACCCTTCTGTAGCAGTGTGTCTTGGACCAGATCTCCACAAAGGCTCGCCCGCTGCCAGATGGACCCGTGCTTTCCCCCATACTCTTGCTCTCACAGCTAAGACCTAGGCTTTCTCTCTCTCTCTCTCTCTCTCTCTCTCTCTCTCACTCTTTCTCTCTCTATCTCTCTCTCTCTCTCTAGCACACCCACACCCCCATCCCTCCACCCACTCCTACAAAAGAAAAGCGCTTTGGCTGAAAGAAAACCACAGCTGAATTTTATGGTGCCGCTTCTTTTTGCCAAGCTGATTTTACAATTCAAAGCGACGAAGTGCATGGAAATGGCGTTCCACGGGGCCCTCGCGCGGCCTGCTACGCCTTATTCGGATCGAGTTTGCATTGGCAGATACAGCTGCCGCACTAATATTTCCCTTCTCCGTGGGAAATCTTGATCAAATCCGGAGCCATTGCCGAGACTGCTCAACACAGCTCAGAGTGTGTTTGGAGTGTGCTTGGAGCAGATCTTCTCTGGTATAATTCCTACAAGGCCCCAATAAGGTGACAGCGGTGTCAGCGATAGACGTGCTGCCTGCAGACTTATCGTGTGTGTGTGTGTGTGTGTGTGTGTGTGTGTGTGTGTGTGTGTGTGTGTGTGTGTGTGTGTGCCAAGAGTTCTATGCCAACTCATAGGCTACAAAATGCATGCACACACATAAACACTTATCCACTGGCACTGGTACTTTTTGGCACTCTACGAGCCACCAAGGACAAAGACTAAAATCAGCATATTAAAAAAAATAGAAATTATACCTTAAACAACGAGACGAGGTGTAACAGAACTTGAGTCACGTGACCACCATGCGACTGCCTCCTCACACCAAGCACACAGAGCTGCGGGTCTCTCTGGGGACAGAATTAAATGTCCAATTTCCCTCTTCTCATTACAATTCAATAAAAGGCAATCTGTTTTTTTACCTTTAGAGTAATGTTTTGGGTGGATGCTTTCGGGGCCACTCTCAAGCCCGGCGCAGACCAATTAAGAACATTTTAAACATATTAAAATCGACCAAGCTGCGATTGCATTGCTGCTTAATCATAATCGGCTTTTATATCTTGATCCTCTCTCTTTCTGTGTCTCTATTTTTTGTTTTTGTTGGCAATATTCTAAATAAAAACTACAAAGACTTGTTAAAGTGGTATACCAGTAAGATGCCTGAGGGCGATGTCACCTGCACTGGCCATATATGGATTGTGTCTCGAGTGTACAGGGTTTGATGAGGTCAGATTCCTTTTGAGAATTCTAGTTTTCGCCGGCTGCCGGACGTGGCTGCACAAATATAACTTTGGGGCAGGCCCGTCTATAGTTTAAATGGACAGATATCTGTCAAAAGGGAGACATCGAAGAGGAAGGATGGATGGGGAAGGATAAACATATGAACAGGTTCTGACATATATCCATATAATACTTAATATTGATGACATCAGGGATCTCCATATATGGGCTTAATTGCGACAGCAGGTCGTATTTACTATGACATCAGGGATCTCCATCCCCACATATGGGGGCTTTCCCCATGTATGGGGATTTCGAGTGATACATTGACTGACAGGAAATGCACGATCCCATAGTTAACTCATGTATTGCAGATAACTGTTAGCATAAACCCCAGTTCCAGGTGCCACCATACGCGTTCACTTTAATAGACAGAGTTTGCTTCTTTCAGTGAGATTAAACCACAAATTGGAGAATAAACTCTCTCTCTCTCTCTCTTTGGCACACATAATGAGTCAAGTTGCTCCTGGTAGTGTGTGTGTGTGTGTGTGTGTGTGTGTGTGTGTGTGTGTGTGTGTGTGTGTGTGTGTGTGTGTGTGTGTGTGTGTGTGTGTGTGTGTGTGTGTGTGTGTGTGTGTGTGTGTGTGTGTGTGTGTGTGTGTGTGTGTGTGTGTGTGTGTGTGTGTGTGTGTGTGTGTGTGTGTGTGTGTGTGTGTGTGTGTGTGTGTGTGTGTGTGTGTGTGTGTGTGTGTGACCTCAGTCAACTAAACCTAACCTTATCCCTAAACGTAACCTCAGTAAACTACCTTATTCTTCTCAGTAAACTATACCTAAACGTAACCATGCCTAAACCTAGCCTTATTCCTAAACGTAACCTCAGTAAACTAAGCCTAAACCTAACCTTATTCCTAAACGTAACCTCAGAAAACTATGCATAAACCTAACCTTATTCCTAAACGTAACCTCAGTAAACTATGCCTAAACCTAACCTTATTCCACTTAACCTCAGTAAACTATGCCTAAACCTAACCTTATTCCACTTAACCTCAGTAAACTATGCCTAAACCTAACCTTATTCCACTTAACCTCAGTAAACTATGCCTAAACCTAACCTTATTCCACTTAACCTCAGTAAACTATGCCTAAACCTATAACCTTATTCCACTTAACCTCAGTAAACTATGCCAAAACCTAACCTTATTCCACTTAACCTCAGTAAACTATGCCTAAACCTAACCTTATTCCACTTAACCTCAGTAAACTATGCCTAAACCTAACCTTATTCCACTTAACCTCAGTAAACTATGCCTAAACCTATAACCTTATTCCACTTAACCTCAGTAAACTATGCCAAAACCTAACCTTATTCCACTTAACCTCAGTAAACTATGCCTAAACCTATAACCTTATTCCACTTAACCTCAGTAAACTATGCCAAAACCTAATCCTATTCCTAAACGTAACCTCAGTAAAACTATGCGTTAAGAAAAAAGAAACATTTGACACCCACAACACAAGCCTTGTGTGGGGGTCTGCATGGGCCAAAACATTTTCAGATGGGGGTCCGCGACCAAATACATGTCAATTTGGGGATCCTTGACATTAAAAGGCTTGTACGTGTAGATGAGGTATTTCCTATCAGCCCTGGATGAGGATATGTAGTGTGTTTTTGAAAGGTGAACGCATGAATATTGATGCATTTATGTTTGAACTATGTTTGGCTCTGCAATCACTCAGCTCCTCTGTCACATCCATCTGCTGCTGTCACACAGGATGTGATCAGCAAGGCCCTCATTCACTAAGACAGTGGTCAACCTGTGGGTTGGAACCCAGGGGGGTCCCTCCCGACATGATTGTTTAAGGGGTCCCCACCCAGATGACAGTGAAGTGACACAATTTAATTACTTTTACCTTAAATAAAATAAGAAAAGAGAAAGACCATTATTGCTTCAAAAGTATTGAAAACTATACTGTAACTATACTATAAAAACTGGTCAAAAGATCTGCTATTTTCACAATATTTATCTGTGGAACCGAGCCAAAATGCATCAACTCCTACATTCCAAGTGCTTGTCAGGGTGGGGGGTCCCCAGTCCAAATCTGATTATTTTGGTGGGTCTCGGCCTGAAACATTTGAGAACCACTGCACTATAAGAGATGCTCTTAAAGCAATGCTTTTCAAACTCTTTTAACCCCACATTAAAATGTATATTTGGACATGGACCACCTAAACATTTTCTGCATGCAGGGAGTGGACCCCAATACTTGATTTGTGTTGTTATAATGTGTCATGCTATTTATAAATAGTAGATCTATACGCCTATATATTTTATGCTAAATTTGCTCATTAATAGATTATTAGATCTTCTCGATGCTGTACTGTTTGGGCCCCAATCCACATTCTGTGTATCACTGGCTTAGAAACTCAACAGTTGACCAGCAATGCTCCTGACATTTTAATAGTATTTCATGTGTGTAATTAATTGAAGAATGGTTATTTTCCTTTTATAATCATAGCTCCGGTTGTATAAAAAGACATCCTGCACAAAGCCTGCAAAGGTTTCCCATTCATCTCAGAACTGAACATATTCAGCTTGTACACTTTCCTCACATAAAAGAGCAAAACTTCATATTATTCTCTATACATAATTTGGAGCTGTGCGTTACTCAGGCATATAAAAAGGCAGCTTAAATTGTACTGTGCAAACCCCAGTCTCTCATTAATATTACAGGGAGGACTATTCTTTGACTTCATTTCATTTCTTCGTCTGAGTGCGGACAAACGTTGCAGGAGGGAGGAATTATACGGTGTGCAAATCACATTTTAGGGTTCGGTGTACAAAAGAACTAGTAAAGTGTCTTAACCTTTTCTCTTCCACATTTCCTAAACAGAGTCGTCGTCCCCCTTCCCTTTCATTTCTTCAGTTACAGCCAAGCATATTAAGTTATTGGAGATTTCTTTATCGTTAAATAAAAGGGTTTTATAAACGACACCGTAGCAATGAAATGCACACATCAAAACAGGTAATTATTTATCTATTGAAAGGAACCATGGGAAATAATACAAAATATTTCATGGGGTATATATCATCATCATCAGGTCTCTTGCTCGGCGACAGGGGAGACACCATGCATATAGAGCCAATCAGCTTCACAGATCTTCGTCGTTTGGGTCGGTTCAGTGCTAGGGGCTCGGCTTCAGCCAACCACAAGCCCATTTGGTGTAAGTCCCTGGTAAGTCCCCAGACGCACTTATTGTGCATAATGCATATTGCATATAGTCTTTTTCTTATTGCTGCATTCCTTGGCCCCACTTATCGCTGCTTGCAGCTATATATTTTTTGACACATTTCTTCACGTACAGATGTGTTCTGCATGTGTCAAGGCACATTTCCAGGCTTTTTTTCCATGGCTTTTGGCCAAACGAGGCATGAGTAATGCCTGTTCAAAGTGCCCTTTATCGCTGCTTGCAGCTATATTTATTTCACGTACAAACTTCTCTTCAACTGGGATTTCAGATAATGGTCTATAGAGTGTGTGTAGTACGTTTCATGCAAATTGCTCAAAGATCCTGGCAGAAAAATCTGTTTTAAGGTTTTTCAAACTCAAAATGGTGGAAATCTGAGGGCGAAGCTTACTGGTTAAAGTGACAGATGTGTTTCGCATGAGTCAAGGCACATGTGGATACAAGTGCCATGGATTTTGGCCAAACAAAGCATGAGCCATGCCTGTTCAAAGGTTTCATTTTCAGCGATTGCTATAGCGCCCCACTTTGGCCAATTGGAGTAAGACTGGTTTCAGTGCTATTTGGCATGACACTCTACCATACTGTAAAGTTTCATAAACATATGACTCTGCATGTATGCATTAGGGGCAGAAAAATAATTTTCATAAAACTGCAAATTTCATTGGCTCATAAAACCTTCATTTTTAAACTTAAAAACAAATGCCCAGAATTTTAATTTTTAAATTTTAATCAAAGATCCCGGGAGTGTAGATAGATTTGATGGTTTTTCATATACTTCTAAATGGTGGGAGATCTAAGGGTCACTGGTCATATCACATTTGTTCATCATGAGGAGATGCATATGTGTATCAAAGTTGTATTGCTGACGGTTAAACGGTTCATGAGCTACTGTATGCCTTTTCAATTGAGTGCTATAGCATCACCCTTTGGCCAATAGTTGTGGGCTTCGCATACTCACCGTTTGGCATAGCCGTCTACCATATTGCCAAGTTTCATGAAAAAACGACTGTCTGCACGGTTAAGCCAGAACTGCAATTTTTGGCAGAAGAAGAAGAACAAAAATACAGACAAATACAAAAAGGGACATAGGCCCTTCAGGCTTGGTCCCTTAAAGGCGTAGTGAAATGAAAAATACGTTTTTCACACTTTTAGACATACCTAACAATGGATGTTTTTATATCAAACGTCCATAAAAACATTTTTTTAATTACTTCCTGAAAGCGAAAACGTGCTGCATGATGAGATACACATCAATAAAAGCCCAAGTGAGAAGCTCACCAGTTTGTTTCCCATGCTTCATTTGACCTCCTCCACAGCTGGTTTTGATTAAATAACTACTCCGTTTTTATTCTCATTCAAGATGACATCCAGACTGTGTATTACTTGTTTTAAACTTAATCATCACGCTAAAATATGTATGTATAGGTTGTGTACAGGTTAGAAATAATCCACTGGCTTTTCCCAATGTCTCCCTGTCACTTTGTTTACAAACGAAATTCACGTGCAGGAAGTCATAGACTTTGAGACCCCATAGCCTGGAGGGATGTGACGCTCTGATTGGTTCAGAAACTTCAGAGTCAGCGTTTCCAGCTAAAACTTCAAAATAAAATGTCCACCATTTCTGTTGCCCTACACCTTTAATGAGAACCACCAGGAAGCTGTGACTAAATCTAGACCATTGGTTTTCAAATCTTTTCATGTCAAGGTCCATTATTTATTCACCATTTGAGCCTCGGACCACCTTTTGATGACATATAGCTTTTCAGACCCAAAACGAAAGAATATTTTGTTGTTGTTGGATAAGATTTTGTCCACAATTCCATGCTGTATTGACGTTCGTGCCATAGGAGAGATAACAGTCAAAATAACACTTCTTAACTACATTCTCTGTGTAGACTAAATTATGTAATGCAGATAATTTAACCCTTGGGAGCTTATAATGAAACCAAATTCATTTTAACGCTCTCAAGAGTTAAAGAACTATAAGGGTCCATTTGGTTACCAACGCTCCATCATTTATTTGGCCTTCAAGGACCACTGGTTGTCCCCGGACCACTGGTTGAAAACCGTTGCTTAGAGGGATGGTCTTGGCACAAATGTCTGGCATGACAATTCTCTCTGCTGTAATCCCTGCTGTGGATCATGGAGTCCATTGAGCGGCACCCTGTCTTCTTTTTGGGGGTTTAGTTCAGTTTGTCTTCTAGTTGGCTGAGGTGCTATTTTTTATATTCACAGGTGCTTTATATAATTCTTCAGGTGAAATACAGCGACAAAGCAAACACTTAAGGTGAGAACAAAGACTACCATGGCCCCGTCATTACTGTAGCTTTAAAAATAGTTTTTGTTGTTTATCCTTTGTGTGTGTGTGTGTGTGTGTGTGTGTGTGTGTGTGTGTGTGTGTGTGTGTGTGTGTGTGTGTGTGTGTGTGTGTGTGTGTGTTGCATTCTGAACACATGTAGTTTCCATTAATTTTGTTTCCACTTTTTGCATATCACATTATTATTTATAATAACACGCGCATTCAAAGATTCCAGCCTAAAGCCTGATTTATACTTAGTCGTACAATAGTTGTGTGCCAAACGTCTTTTCAATCCTACCGTAGCAACTGGTTGCTACTTGAAGGAGGTCCGTAAAGCTTTTGCTAAATGAGGAAACGGTGTGCAAGACAGCATGACCGGTCTACAAGGCTGCATGTGTTGGTCGCATTTTAGGATGAGTTTATGGGGTTTCTAATGCTTTTGCATTGTTGTTCTCCTTTAATATTGTGACTATATCCCTCCACTGTATATTGCATTCCGCTTTGACTTGATCATATACTCGATCCACATGGACTGTAAAGCCCAAAACACACCAAAGGGTCGGGTTGGGACAAAACGGTTTATAAGGTAGACCACACCAATGCAATTGTTGCAACTCAGTGAGTTGCATTGGTGTGGTTTACCTTAAAAAACGTTTTGTCCCAACCCGAGTCCCGACCCTTTGGTGTGGTTTGGGCTTAAGAGTGCAACCACACGGCTTCTCTCACACAAACACGACCAATTGTGTTCTTATGGACACATGCCCAAGGCAGAGGCCTCGCCCAGGATTCAAACCCAATAGTTTCTGCGGTGAATATGAATATATGAATTAAGACCTGAGGTCGATTCTACAAATCAACTCAAAAGAATTGCCTAGAGGAGCTGAAACACTACTACATGAGTGGTTCTCAAAGTTGGATAATTGAGGGGGTTCCAGGAGCTACATTTGTTAATATAGCATCAAAATCAATGTAACCACTTTAACCCTATACAGTATGTTATATGTAGGGTCATTGTGAGCTTAGAGCTGCTATTTTGTAACATTTTTAACATTGAACAACACGTAATGTTCCCTGGCACAAAATCTGCAGATGGGGGCCTGAGGCGAAATACAAATTGACATTGACATTTCAGTGATGCTATAGGGTGCATTTTGCATCCCAAAACCCAGATTATTGATAATGGACCCATCGGTGGACCTTTCTGGGGGTCCCATCTGGGGGTCCCATGGACGCACTACTGTAATTTAATTTATTTTATGTTTGCATATACTTTGCACTAGTGTTTGCACAACTCTTTGCAATTGTCAGATTTAGAATTGTGTTTATTTCTTTCAGATACATTTTATATATGAATAGAACCATTTTATAACCATACTAAATGAAATGGGAGTTAAATGCTGCAATTTGTAAAAATGACAAAATATGAGTCCTAATGTTGTTGAAGCGGGACACATAAAATGTCCATGGGAACCATCTAAAAGACCGCACCCATTACATTGAAAACCTATTTACATCACATTTTTTAGACCGACTGTACTAGGCCTACATGAATCAATTCATGGCTGTTATCACATAAACGCAGTGAATCTCTACTTGTTCTGTCTCATCTGTTTTCAGATATGTTTTACTGTTAACCTACAGTAGTGCTTTGATGTACTCCGTGTATGTATATCACTTTGTCAATACATCATTGCTGTAAGTCATTACTGTCTGTGACTATAGGCGCTCTTACTTGACTTATGCGCATTGGACTTTGCTGAGTGATACGAGCAGTTATATCAAGAAATCTGTAAAATCGACTTTACCATAATTATCCCCATGTCTGTAAATTAAAAGCGTTAAAGCTGCAAGATGACGTCTTTTGGGATTTTGTGTTCAACAGAACACTGAATTACATGCAAATCGTTAAATTGTCAGATTATGTGCTCAGAACTTTATGAGAAATATTTCATTTTAGGATGAAACTAAATGTCTAAAAGTTCTTGGCCAAGTACCAGTGTTGGAAAAGTTACTCTAAAACAGTAATATTACTAGATACTTTAAAAAAAAAAAAGTAATATTATTACTTTACTGATTACTCCCTGCCAAAAGAATACCTATAGTTACTTATTACTTTACTTATTACTTTTTTCCCTCGTCCCCAGTAATTGCATATTTTGTTTAGGATATTTAACTGTGTGTAGTATATGTAGAGTACATGTACACATCATGATGGGTCCATTAGGTTCCATTTGTACACTCATTTTAATTAAATGAACACTAAGGGCTCCATTTTTGTCTCATCTTTCTAAAGCCACTATTTGGGGATTTAGGAGTGGGGAAAGGGTGTTCCCCCACTAAAGTTGGTATTTTGGTTACCTGTCTAAATCCCTTAAACACCTCCGTTACCCGTTATATTATGCATAGGTGTGGTTTGGACGTTACAATAATTAAACCAAATTTAACCAATCACCAGTCCACGTGCCATTGCCTTTAATAGATCCCTTATCCGTTGCCCGTTAGTGCTATATTGCTTCATAGCCTTACGGTCTATAGCCCATGGAAGAGTGTTGCGTTGCTGCCCCCCCCCCCCCCCCTCATGTCGTTCTTTTTTTTCCTCCACCCCGCACAGAGCCAAGAACACTCGTCTTTTCATTGAGTCACAACTCGGTCAAATCTTGCTCATTTTTAAAAATTCAAAGTACTATGTAAACTACGAAATTCGGGCTTTCATTTGGTATATATATAAACGGTATCAAGCGGAAAGGAAAGGTCGGACAATTGGATTAAACGCCATTTGGGCTCCATTTTCGTCACCGCTAAACCCCTTATCCCTAAACTTCTTTGCCTTTTTTTTACTATTTTGAAAACATTTTTGAATAGTTCAACTAGCCAATCTACATTGACACGTTGTGAGCTTGTAGACTGGCCATTTTAACTATTCAAAAATGTTTTGCAAAATAGTAAAAAAAAAAAAGGCAAAGAAGTTTAGGGATAAGGGGTTTACTGTGTGAATGAATTCATACATTCAGAAAACCACACCTGGGCTCAATATGATTATGAAACGCAATCTTTGAACCTTCTGTTGTTTATTAAAGCAGTTAAGCTCAAAACAAAGTGCTAGGCCAATTAGGCCATGCATGTGTCAGTGCATGTCAATGCAATCTAATGCACATGAGCATAACATGCGCATCATTTCCGTATATCCGCTCTAGAGTCTAGATCTAGACTGGATAAGCAGCCTGCAAAGCAACTCCATCGATATTTGGTTCCATTTGTACTCTTTCAGGGTTAAATTAACACAATTTTACAATGTATAACCCTTGACTAATTGATAAAACAATAAGTCAGCCCATGCGTTATATTAGAAAATCATCAGAACATATTTGTATCTTCTAGTGGCATCTTCTCTTTTCTCTTTTGTATATCAAGGCGGAGGTCATTGGCCCTCGCATTAAACATTCATACAACCACTTCAGGAATATGGGGAACTTATGAAACAGTCACTCTGCCTTCTTATTACTGTAAAATTGCTGATATGCCAGTAGGAACGACTGCATAAGAATACAATCTCTGGCATAAAGAAGACAGCGGAGATGCAAAAGAGTTGCACGAGACCCTCTGTAATGGAGGGCATCAGTGTATTTCAATGGTAATGCTGCCAACCTGACTATCGTTCACATACAACACATGCATGCTTCCTTCCACTGAGCCGTCATTATGCAATGCATATGGAAATAACTGGTGACTGAGAGAGCTCGTTTAAACCAGGCGAAAACTGTACATTGAGGATAGATGGAAGCCAGAGTGATGATAGGGATAAATAAATGGGGGGAGATTCAGTTTTGGACGTTTATTGTCAATGAAGTGTGATGAATATTCGGAAAGAGAAGGAGAGACGGGGAAGAGGAGTTAAATAAACTTTATCTGTATTTGAAATGTCTGTTGTGAAATTCAGAGAATGGCGTATAAGAGGTGTGGCATTATCTGTCCCTGCTAGCATGTTGGGAATTATCTGTCCCTGCTAGCATGTTGGGAATTATCTGTCCCTGCTAGCATGTTGGGAATGTCTCTCTATTCTATAGGAAAATGACCGACCATGCAGGTCAAG
>NC_136808.1:31601935-31619566 GCF_951216825.1 Electrona antarctica
TGTTTTCGTGTCATCACATAGGTTGGCAGCTGTCTTAAATAGTTAATGCCTCTGTGAAAAAAGGGGGGCGACTAAAAAAGGGAAATGAGTTGTCCCCAGGAGGAGGCTTTGTTCTTCACGTTTTTATATACGATTGTGATTGTTGTCGTCGATGCCGCAGTGTGCACTGTGACGCTATGTGCTAAATGTCCCTTTAGCATTCTCCGTCTCTTTTCATCACGGGTCACGTGCAAGTGATCACATTAAAATGAAGGATCCCAGAAGGACTCCATCGCCGAGGGCCTTTGCTCGTCTTTGGAGCCTCGCCCGACAAAATCAGGCACTCGGGGAGGGGGGAATTTGGGTGGGTCACATGTCAATGGCAAACCTGAGAGCGAAGGTTAATAAATGCATCATGCTAAAATGTCAACCCCCCCCCCCAAAAAAAAACCCAATCTGTGCTAGATAAGTGATGTCTGTGAGCGCAGTGATAGTGAGTGCTGGTTGTGCGCTCGGGTGTTGTGCTCTGAAAATAGCTGCGCGCTCCTGGGACACGCTATAAGCTTGTAGATCGGCTATTTTCAGCATGCACCTCCAGTTGTAAAATCAGCCATCACGATGCCATCAAGGCCCGTCAAAATTATTTTTGTCTCTACAAAATTAACTGCGGATTTCGACGACTACAATCTTACGATATTTAGTCGACTAAAACTAGTCTAAAGCGAAAACATTTCACGTGACTAAAATAAGGCCAAAAACTAAATTTAATTTTATTCAAAAGACTATGACTAACAGACAAAAAAATACATTTGTTCTCAAAATCAACACTTGTGTTATAGATAATGGAGTGGTGTGGTGAAGCCGTGGCATCTGAGCAGCGATAGTGAGTGGTATGGTAGAGTGGTGGTGAAGCCGTGGCATCTGAGTGACACATTGATGGCCGCGGCACGCGCACGGCACTGCCAAGAGTCCAGAAGACAGAACCAGTTTGGATCGCAGCGGGCCAAGAGCTTAGCGGGGAGTCCACAAACTGCTCAGAGCTGACATTTGTGCCTCCAGGAGGTACGCAAACAGGGATAGACAGACCGTCAGATGCAGACCCCCCCCACCCGACTCCTCCCTTCCCACCCTTCCCTCCCTCCCTCCCTCTCTCCCTCCCCTTCATCCCTCCATCTCTACCCCTCTCTACCCCCCCACCCCACCCTGTCATCTCTGCCATCGATCTTGTTTAATTGTTTTTCCATTGGAGATGTCGTACACAGATATAACGCAATGCACATTATTTCTCCTTCTCCTCCTCCTGCTGGATGTGCCATTTTGAGAGCAGGTCCCATCTTCGGCTGTCTTGGGGATGTGCGTGGCGTTGGCGGCGGGAGGGTGTGGTGAGAGGGGGGGGGGGGGGAGTCTGCTGATGTGTTGTGTATCGTTCTTTCCTCCGATGGCGCTGGAGTTCATTTAATGGGCTCAGGTTCTTGTTAAATCACACACAGACTGATTGCTTTTATGTTCTACTGCACTGCACTTTTCTATTTCACCGCTAAATAAATAAATAAGCATCTAACAAGGAAAACTGTAATAAAGCAGGGGCTTGTGCGAGCCTTTGCTGAAAATTATGCCTGAATGTTATAAACGTGTTCAATTACAAAGCCATAAATACAATGAAATATAATTATGATATATTTGATGCCATTATACTAGTATGTATATATATGTGTGTGTGTGTGTGTGTGTGTGTGTGTGTGTGTGTGTGTGTGTGTGTGTGTGTGTGTGTGTGTGTGTGTGTGTGTGTGTGTGTGTGTGTGTGTGTGTGTGTGTGTGTGTATATATACATATATACAGTATATATACTGCCCTACAAAGCCAAAGTGCAGTAGGCCTAACTACAGCAAAAAGTAGCTGATATTGCGTTTGAAAGTGTTTCAACTGATCAGCCAAATGAGTTGTCGGCAAATAATTTATATTACACTAATTGTAAATATGTTCTTGAGGTAGGCTAATTGTTTATCCCTCAAAATCATGAAGGCTGGTGTGTCCAAAAACATAGTTACTACACTTTGTAGGGCAGTGCTATCTTAAAATCGCCTAGTCGGTGGACTAACAGTCTAACAGTGGGGGTGTGTGTGCACCGTGCGCTCCTATGACCTCATGGGGGTGCGTGTGCACCGTGCGCTCCTATGACCTCATGGGGGTGTGTGTGCACCGTGCGCTCCTATGACCTCATGGGGGTGCGTGTGCACCGTGCGCTCCTATGACCTCATGGGGGTGCGTGTGCACAGTGCGCTCCTATGACCTCATGGGGGTGCGTGTGCACCGTGCGCTCCTATGACCTCATGGGGGTGCGTGTGCACTGTGCGCTCCTATGACCTCATGGGGGTGCGTGTGCACTGTGCGCTCCTATGACCTCATGGGGGTGCGTGTGCACCGTGCGCTCCTATGACCTCATGGGGGTGCATGCGCACCATGCGCTCCTATGACCTCATGGGGGTGCATGTGCACCGTGCGCTCCTATGACCTCATGGGGGTGCATGCGCACCGTGCGCTCCTATGACCTCATGGGGGTGTGTGTGCACCGTGCTCTCCTATGACCTCATGGGGGTGCATGCGCACCGTGCGCTCCTATGACCTGGGGGGGTGCATGCGCACCGTGCGCTCCTATGACCTCATGGGGGTGCATGCGCACCGTGCGCTCCTATGACCTCATGGGGGTGCATGTGCACCGTGCGCTCCTATATGACCTGGGGGGGTGCATGCGCACCGTGCGCTCCTATGACCTCATGGGGGTGCATGCGCACCGTGCGCTCCTATGACCTCATGGGGGTGCATGCGCACCGGACACAGAGGGACAAAGGACAAAGATGCAGTTTGACATTACTGCATCAGACAGTTTAAGTTATGATTGGAGCGCGTGCCTGCTGGTGGAGATTTGTGTGTGTGTGTGTGTGTGGGTGGGGGGGGGGGGGGGTTGGTGAGCCAGTGGTGGAAAGTAACTAAGTACATTTACTCAAGTGCTTTGCTTATAAGTACAATTTGAGGTATGCGTTTACTTTACTGTAGTATTTCCAATTGTCAATACTTGGACTACTCCACCACTCAGAGGCATTTTTGAACTTTTACTGCTATACAATTATTTGAAAACTTTAGTTACTTTTTGTATATATTTTGATTATTTATTACAAAACATAGACATGCATCACTTCAGTCCTATACATTTCGGCTATTTTGAAAATACAAGCTCACAATTTGTGGATCTGCTAGATCTGGATCGTGTAGATCTGTAGATCTGCTATTTTCAAAAAGATATTTATACATTTTATACATTTGCAAAGTGAAGCGCTGGTGCCTGGTGCCTCTATAGAAGGCCCGTGTAGGATCTGGGGCCCCATGCTGAATTCCTCTGCATGCCTGAGGTGAAACAAGTCATAATTTATAGCAGCTTGTGGCAAGCTATAAACAATAAAAATAACACGTGCAACTCCTTTGAACACTGTTTCACAGATTTGTGTGTTGCAACTTTGGCCACCAGATGGCGACCTGGACTTTTTTTTTAAAGCATTGTTTAAAGCCACGCCCATTTCCCCTAAAGCCACACCCCCTGGCCTTGATAGGGTATATATCAAGCCCTTAGAGTATATATTAATAGAGACGGCACCGGATTTCTCCTCCCATCCACTTGTTGCTCAAAAGCGCATGAGGCGATTTCACTCCTCCTTCCGGGTAGGAACAGAGTGCATTCTGGGATGGATTGGGCCAAATCGTGAACGTGCTGGCCGTTGACTATCATTGCACGCGTTCACGTATGAAACAGAGTTCACGTGTCATCATGATAGTCAACGGACCAGCGCTGCCCCAGCGCTGCAATACCAAATTTGGCCACTATGTCCATTTCTCCTCCTGTAAAGTACAAATACCTCAAAATTGTACTTAAGTACAGTACTTGAGTAAATGTACTTGACTACACCGATGGGTTTCATTGGGGGTGTTTTCTAACAAAAGCACGCTGCACACCATCAAAGTGGCATGTATCACTTTTTTTTAACAAGAAATCGTAGTTTTACGCGGCGGCTTGCCATGTGTCATTGACTTTAACGCCTTATAAATACCATTGATATATTAAATTGGTATTATATTGTCACATTTTTATTATCTCTCGGAGCTGGGATTTCTGGTGCTTTTTATATCAACAGGGAATGGCATTAAAAAAGAAACGGAACACAATGAAAAGGGCCGCTGTCAGCTTTTTTCTGTTTTAATTTAATTTATTTTATTTTTTTGCCGTCGTCGGGCTGATCATGGGGAGCTCTATTCATTTCACTCAGGGCACTTTGTGTTGATGGCTTACTGTGCACATGAGAGGCGTGCGGCGCCAGAAATAATTGTTCTTTTCATAGTAAGAAAGGCCATATCAATTAAGGATAAATAGTCTCCTTAGTTATTACAGTACAGCACAGTGGTACGCCATCTATTATGTGTTTCTGTTCATCTGCTGCTCTTTCCGATGTTTGTGCACAAATCGCATTGTGCGATTTGTGTGATGTGGCATACCGGCAGTATTTAACATAAAATTACTCACAGCCCATGCTTGTTTGTGAGCCGTTATATAATCGGTGTGTATATACGTAAAGAGAGATATAGCAATTTAAAACAAAAAGAAACTCAAAGAGGCATTTCATCTCGGACATAAAACAAGCCTTCCTCGTTGCTGTGCTTTAAGCAATTATTTGACGCTAAACAGTCGGTATGTCTAATGAGAGTTGACTCATGCTCTTTGTCTTTCATTGTGTCTCAGAGGCTTAGGGGGTATATAGCCTATTATGTACCATCGCCTGGGGAATAAAAAAGGACTTGATCTTGAAAAAGAAACAGCCCACGTACGTTGCGTTGAGAAATAAGCAGTCAGAAAACACCAGGGAATACAGGATGCAGTTTTGAAATATCCACAAGTAGATTCCCTTGACAACATAATGTGCCTGAGAGTGATGGCTGCCTTCATAAGCATGTTCTCGTATGACTGCAAATAGAATAGATATCACTATTGATGTTTTTGTTTTGGTAATATAAAATGAATACATTAAGTTATGGAATGATGGGCAGGTACAGTTAATTATTTTCTTCACCCTCTACCCTCGATTCTGTATTTATTAAGCAGAATGCACAATGCTTGTCCTTGTTGTAACCAATACAACCAATACAACTGACCAAGATGGAGTCTACTTAACTATTACAAACCTCCACCAAAAGGGGGTACTTGTTCGTACCCTTTGTAATGTTTATATCTGCTCTTTTTGTTTGTTTTGTTGCCTGTTTTCTATTTGAGGAATATGGATGGAAATGAGCATCCTTGCTAAATCGTATGTGTAATGTTCATTAATATGTGCTTGTCCCGTCCAAATAAACGTATACAAAACAACAAGACCTGCAGGAAATAATACTGTACACTGCTCATATCACAAATATCCCCTCATCTAAATGTTGTAACCTGGGGTCGTATATCAAACGGCGTGGCTGATCTCAGGAGCTGGGCTGTGATTCTCATTACCTGTTTTAATGGAGGAAGAGGAGTGATAAGTGTGTGCCATGATGGTAATGACCTTTGACCCCTGATGCGTGCTTGTGGAGGATGGAGTCCGATCAACATGACTGGCTTGATGGCCGTCTGTGGGCGGAAACGTTTACGGAGACTTGATTTCACTGCACAACTACTACACTGAAAAAGAAAAAGAATCCTTTTAATTTAACTCTTGAGGGTGTAGAAACGGAAACCAAATGCACCCGCAATCGGTCCATTTGTACACCATCAGACTTAAATAAATACAGAGGACTTTACTGCGTATAAAGGCCATGACTTATGAATTTATATTGAACCATTAGGTTCAATATAAATTTATTCGATACAAGTGTTGTAGCGTTCAACACTTGTATCGAAGAAATTATCCGAGTTCAAGCAAAAATGCCCTGAAATTAACCAATAGCTTCAGTATTTCTCCAATAGGAATTTCACTTTCATGCCGACGGTCATGAGCAGGTTTTCCAAATGGCATGATATCTCTATTCAATCTATTCAACACATCTCTACATGAAACAACAGCGCTCTGCATGCTGTCCTCTGAAGACCTGTATAAGCCTATCACAGTGTACTCGCTTGTACACTTATGTACAGACAGAGAAGTCTCTTCAGCTCACAAAAATACAAATCATATTAGACACGTATGTTAGACACGTACACGCGCTAAAACTCTTTCACGCACGTATAAAGGTCCGGCAGAAAAAAATAAAAAATAAAAAGGGGTCAGATAAAAATGAGCAGCAAGGCCTCGGTCTTGTCATCACATTTCAGTCTGGCCCGAAGAGTACGGCCGAGGATGCCAAACCCGCATGCCCTCGTGCGTCCTGTCAGCGTGCCAAGTGCAACATCCCACGGGAGGTCCAGAAGTGATGCGACTACTTTGATACATACTTAAGTACACATCACACATAGTCAAATATTAATCTGCTGCACTCGCCAGCCAGCCAGGCAACATCTGTCTCTGAAACACGGAACAACATTTCCCCGTTTTCTCTGTGTTCATGGCTCATGCACACACGTGTGCCCCCCGCCCTCCCCCCTACCACCTCTCCCACCGCCCCCGTTCACCCATCCACCCACCCGCCCCAAAACTTCAGAACATTCATCCGCATACATGCCGACGTGTACGCTTGTGCGCTTACTTACTTACCAATTCATAAGAATTCAAATATTCAGAATAAAATGTAGCAAACAGTGGAGCGACCGTAAGCATGAAAACGCATCAGATTTATTCTGCCTGCCTTGTTTACCGGTTCATGGAACACTGCATGCAAACAGAATGCAAATGCATCTGATTGAATCAGGTGATGCCGCGGTAATTGTATTTGGAGAAATGTCCAAGACGTTGTCTTTTTTTCTTTTTTCTTTTTTTTCATCATTATCAGTGGGGGGTTTTCTTTATGAAATCCATCTTAAACAAAAGCTATCATCGCTCCCCAGCCTTGTGATCTTCCTTTGTCACATGCGGATGTGGATGCGTCTTTAATTTCCTTTCAATTAAAAGTAAATATGCGGCTTTATTTTTTTCCCCCACTGTGAAATCTAAACAAGAGGAGTCAACACGAGCAGACAGGTGAAGAATATTCATTTATATCTGCCTGCGCTGTTTTTTTTCTTTTTCTTTTTTTCTCCTTTTTTTTTATTGTTGACGTTGATGCAATTCAACAGGCAAAACTGCGTCTGCCTGCTCTATCAAACACAACCATGGCTGTTTAACCAAAAAACAAAACAACCACCTCCCAGCCAGCTTGTCTTGTTCACAACTTGGACAGGAGGAGACGCAAAACAAACAGCACGCAAACAAGGACAACACAACACAAAACTTTACTTCATCATTAAATGGCTGTTAATCCACGTCTCCTGTAGCTATGGTGTTGTTTTGATCAGAGCCGGATTGTCACAAAAGATTATACTGTAGATGATTTATTCATTATCGTTATAACTTTTTGTGTTTTCTTATTGTCTCGTTCCTGCTGTCATCGATGGACGATACTGTGACAGCAGTGTGGCGTATTATTGACTGTTGGTGTTCAGAGTGAATCCAAATGCAGAACACTGTACACAGACATGGTATGTATGTTGGCTGGGAGTTGAGGAGCGATGGTGATGAGCAGGCTGGAATGGCTGGCAGACTGGCAAGTAAGCAAGCAATAAGGTTTGCAGGCAGGCAGGTATAGGCAGAAGGAATGATACAACAGAGTATGAGAAAATACAGTTTGTACATTCTTGGAAACCAACACGAAGATTTCCTAAATTCTGAGGTCGGAAACGTGTCACTACCACTATAGGACAGTCGATCTAAGCTAAAAAGGGGCAAGAAATTGCAATTGTAATCGTTCAAGGTTTTTTATGATCCTTAGGGTCATCCAAATAACATAAAAAATGGTTGTAGTGAAACATTGTGGATCATGGTAAATTTGAGGGTTGAAAGTTGGGGTACCATTAAAAACCTATATGGCAAAAACTTCAAATTTCATTATGCTTTAAGTAGCTTGTGACGTGTTTTTCATGATCCTGAATCCATTCCAAGCATTAGTTTTGCATGAAAAACACTCCTTGGGCTAAATTCTGCCATCGCCACTTGCCCAAATGTGATGATTGTTTTTTTTCCTGTGCAAAACTAATGCTTGCAATTGATTCAGAATCATGAATAACCCCTAGTTTGACACGTCACATGCTACGTAAAGCATAATTTACATTTGAATTTATTGCCTTATTGCCGGTTTTTAATGGTACCCCAACTTTCAACCCCTGAATCCACAATATTTTAATATGTTATTTGGACGACCCTATAAGGATCATAAAAAACCTTGAACGATTACTATTGCAATTTATTTTGGGTCAAACCTTAGATTGACTGACCTACTAGAGCTGAAACATCGATCTGATGATGAGTGGATGAAGAACCAAGCAATTATGCAGGAGAGGTGATAGGCTGATGGATGGCAAGGAAGTGACGGAAGGCAGTATTCAGGTGAGTGATTGGCAGGACAGAAACACACAAACACGAACACAGAGATAAACAGGGAACACAGAAGGAGAGGGAAACACACAGAAACACAAGGGAAGATAATGTACAGGGCCACGGCAAACACACCGTGGTCTTGTTGGGATGCTGGTGAAAGTCCCGGATCAGGCAGGAATCCTGGATATTGCGTTCTGCGTTGTGTTCCGTGGGCCTGTATCCCTCCCAATGGACCGGGTACTGCTACTCGTGGCCTCAACAGCACACATCCAGTCACAGTGGCTAGAAGAGCGGAAGATGGTGGATGGGTTAACAGGAGCACCTTCAGAGACATGTGGAGGAGAGAGGGCAGATATAGTTATGTGGTCGAATGCATACAGTACGTAGTCGGGGAGTTGCAGAGGGAGATGTTCGGCTGAGGCAGGCAGATTGATTGACAGGTGGGCTGGTAGGCAGGCGAGCATGCAGGTAGATGAGGAAGGAATCTTGAAAACAAACACAAAGAACTAATCACTAAACTCTGCCAGCTATACCAGTACAGCTGAAACACCCATCTCATGACGAGTGGGTAAAGCTCTGGGCTTTATATGCTGGAGAGCTAGGTGATGAGCTGATGGGTGGCAGGTGTGCACGACCCAGGTGAGTGAGCAGCAGGACAGGAACACACGCACGCACGCACGCACGCACGCACGCACGCACACACGCACACACACACACACACGCACTGTTAATGTGAACACGTGCACAGTCAAACAGGGAACACCTAAGGTGACGGAAACTCGCTGACCAGATGGAGTGCGCCATCATGGCCCGTCAAAATCAACTGTCTACACTTAATAAAAAAAACATTGGTAAAATCTCATGATATTTAGTCGACTAAAACTAAAACATTTCAGATGAGTCATTCAAAATGACTAAAACTAACTTCAGAGTACAGAATGGATAGACACATATTGTAGACAATGTAAAACATGGTAAAGTATGGTCGTCTGAACTACTGTATAAATTGTGTGGGAATTTTCCCACCCTCATTTGCGATGGCTCCGACGCCCATGGCACGGGACACAGCGCCGTAGGAAAAAGTAGGCTATAAATCAGACTTTAAAGTAATTGGATTACGAGCATGTTGTTGCTTATGAAAATCCCATGCTATGTTTGCTTCAACGCCACCTCAAATCACACTATGTCCAGTTGGAAGCCGTAAAAAAGAATAAGACAACACGGCCATATTAAATTTACTCATTTCACTTCAGGAAGGACACTGGTTCACCTTAAGTAATACTGAGTCAAGGGCTTGATTGAATTTCAGTGATGTCATTACGGGGTCACATTTCAATGTGTAATATGATATAAATTTAGTCCCCCCCCCCCCCCCCCCCCCGCCCCCTGCTCTCTCTATCTCTCACACACAAACACACACACACACACACACACACACACACACACACACACACACAGACACTATGCTTGTGAGGACATAACCTTTTCTTTTTTCTTTTTTACCAATTGGCCTAAGGCTGAGTTATGTTTCCACTCCAGTAGTTGCACGCACGCCGGTGTTCCGTAGTACCAATCTACCATAGCCTACCTCACCATATGGTGTGAGCTTGTAGATCTGCTGTTTTGTTTTACATGACCGCTAAGTATAAATTGGGCATAACTTTGATGTCCACTTTTGATGTCCACTAAATTAACTTACTCTATATGTTTTTAATGTAGGCCTCTATACATAATTACATATTTTTCTATTGACTGTCCCATTACATTTTTATGTCGTTTTTGCATTTCGTTGTTGCCGAAACGTTGGAAAAATAAACAATTGTTGGCATCGTGACTACGAGCTGTGCGGCCTCTCTCCTTTCTCAGTCTGTTTTATTTCCTGCGGTCAGCACCTCCCCACTACTGGTGTGCGCTCCTACCTTCCTGTTTGTTCACTAAATTAACTGAACACAAACTCTAAATGTATTAATGTAACCCTAACTTCAACCTTAAATCTTTTTCCTAATTGTAAGCGTATACTCAGCCAAAATCTCTTGCAACCATGAAAACGTTTCTCTTGTGGCTACCGGGAAAATAGTCCTTCTCACAATGTCCATTTCTCAAATTCTACTATACTTGTGAGGACATTGGGTCGCACACACACACACACACACACACACACACACACACACACACACACACACACACACACACACACACACACACAGTTACGCACTGCCCTGTGTGTGAGAGAGAGGGGTTTCTCATCCGTCTGTGCTTTTAAGCCGTGTTATTTCTTTGGGTCGCATCATGCAACATGATGGATGGTCTCATCCGTCACAAATGTTTTATTGCCTCTGTCACCAGCCAATAGTGGTACACACACACACACACACACACACACACACACACACACACACACACACACACACACACACACACACACACTGTAAAAAAGAAATAAAAATATATATATGAAATACAATAAAATAAACATGTGTACACGTGCACACTACACAGCATGGAATCACCCTTGCAGGCTAATTCAATCTCTTCCTCTCTCTCACACACACACACACACACACACACACACACACACACACACACACACACACAGTCACACACAGTCACACACACACACACAATGTACAGTAGGTACGTCGACACATACGGCGTGACATGTGCGTACCCAAACGACACACGGTGTATGTGTGTGGCGGCACCGCCTCAGAGTGTCTGGGTGGTGGGAGATGGAGATGTGTGTGTATGCATGATTAAAGAGCTGGTATAATATGTATGGATGCACACAGATGTTCATTTCCCCTGTGGATGGATGTGTCACTGCGGCGTGTGCACTGTTGAATATTCTTTAATCAAGACCCTCACCAACATTGTCTTCCTCTCTCCTCTGTTTTTATAGGGGAACCATACGTTGGACGTGACCTTTGACCTCCACACCCCTCCCCCCCACACCCAGAGCGTTTGGCCAGCGTTGAAGCCCTACCCTACTGGCCAAAGCTGGAACTGCAGGACGTTCATGGAGGTGGACGATGGACGTTGATGTGACATCAGTACGCAAAGTTGACCTCAAACCACAGAGGTACTTCCTAATCCTATATAACTCTATGCGTAGGCCTACTTCCGGCAGACTGTGTTTCAAACACCACTGAGCAACTTCCATTGAAATGAATAGCTGGGGGCAGGGTTGTCCGCACTCTAGTTTATATATAAATCTCTTTATAGGTGGGCCACTCGAATTCTTATAGGTAACAAACTGCAAGTACACATTTGAGTGAGGAGTCTGCTATAAACACAACACGAGATATATACCTAGATAGCTATAAACACATGAGATCACGACACTGGCATCGGTATTCGATATCGGTATTGGCTAACACAGAAATTGAGGTATCGGGATCGGATGGGAAGCGAAAGAAGTGTATCGGGACATCCCTACTTTTAACCAAGGGTAAATGGAGAGGAGTTCTAAAGATCCCATAGCTGGTGGAGACGGAGACGTTGCATAGCAACCGGACCAATGTTAAAAGCTGCTTTCGGGCTCAACCACTTCATATAGGAGTATAAGGTGTGGGTGGGGGGTACATGTACGCACCTGGCTGATAACGTTCCATAGCTGGGGGGTACGAATATGTACGTACTTAGCAAAAAGTAAAAGCAAAAGAGTTAAGAAGCAGGAGAAACTATTAATCTGGTGTCAGTGAGGTCAGATCATATGTAGAGTTGATGGCGGCTCCATACATGCAGATGTAGGTGATGATCCATTCTTCTCCATGTATGGCTAACCAGGGTTTGATGAGGTCAGTGCCGTGATCTTCATATATGGAGCGTGTCTTGAATGTACAGGTTTTGATGAGGTCAAATCAACATATGGAATGTCAGAACAGGTCAGCTCCATATGGAGATCTAAGGGTTTGATGAGGTCAGATCAACATATGGAATTAATTCTGTATTGGCCATATATGGAACGTGTCACAAGGCATGACTGACGGACTGGATGGACTGACTGACGGGAGATGCAGGTTTTCATAGTAAACTGCAACCAATGGTCGCAACTAGACTAACATTTTAGGGAGGGACTAGTAGAGAAGATTTCCAGTAGAACTAAAAGACAAGTCATTTTATGTTTGTTTGCACTCTGTCAGATCAACATACTGTATGGAATGTCAGAACAGGAAGGACAAGTAGGGTAGGATCAACATATGGAATGTCAGAACAGGTCAGCTCCATATATGGAGATATAAGGGTATGAGGTTTGAGGTCAGATGTAGAGTTGCTGGCCGGCTCCATATATGCAGATCTAGGTAATGATCTAGTCTTCTCCATGTATGGTTATCCAGGGTTAGATGAGGTCAGTGTCGCGATCTTCATATATGGAGATGGCCATATAAGGTGGCGTCACGACTCATGACGTCACGAGGCGTGACCATATATAGAGGCGTTAAGGGTCTCCATGATGTCACGTGATATCACAAGGTCAGATCCATATATGGAGATCTAAGGGTCTCCATGATGTCACGAGATGTCACGAGGCGTGATGGATTGGCAACCATTATGGAGGTGTGACGGACGGACGGGAGACGCAGGTTTTCATAGTAAATGCGACCTTCGGTCGCAGAAATGCTGTCACACACTTCACCACTCAGCTGTTACTGACTCCACTTAACATGGAGTGCCTATAGCTTCCACTTGCTTGCACTTTTCATATCTAGAAGTGTGAAATAAGACACGCACAACAAACGTTGCACCTGTTTACGACAATAACGTGGATGTGGTTCTGCATGTCTGGTCAGATGAGTGTCAACCTCGTAGAGGTTTACTCACTATCGTTAGTTTACCTGAGCTCTATACTTGGTCCGCTCTTTTTCCCCTCTACTCCAAATCTCTTCACCTCAAAATAGGCAATCTACAATGCGCCATTTAAGCAGAATGTTCACCCCAGAATAGGGACATTGCTGGCGTTAATGTGGATAAGTGCTATTTAAATCCTAGAATAAGATGAACACATCACGCTGACGTAGGCTGTATAGCCGAAATATTTCTCCTTCGTTGTGAAGACACAGAGAATAAATAAAAGTTAATTCTGAGTGCGACCCACCACTTTTGTAAATAAACCTAACGTAAGAAATACAAACACACAAGGCGAGTTCTATCTCTCAAGAATATTCCCATCCTTTACATATTGAAATTCAGCCCCTTTGCTCCGGCAGCCATGATGTTTTTGGCCCCGAGGTGGAATAATACGTGAGTATACAGTAGAAGTTCCTGCATGCAGCCATTGCACTACTTACTTACTTATCCCCATCACGCCGGCTGGCGCATAGGGCAGCAGCTACGTTTCTTCACTTGCATCTGTCTTTGGCCATCTTCTCTAATCTCTATGGTCCCCCAGCTCTGAGGTTGTTGCTGCATAGAGCTCCTTCTCTATCGGCCTATACGTCGCCATGTCATTTTAGGACTCTAAGGTTTCTTTCTCTTGCCTTCTCGGGTCCAGTGTAATGTGACTCTTGGGATTGCACTACTAAATAAAGATATTACAGGAGTCTGAGTGTAAAAGCAGGATTGTGGTTTCTTTTGTGTGTGTGTTAATGTGTTAATGTATCTGTTTTATTTTTAATGTCTTGAATCTGCATTCTAATGTGTTGATTTAAATCCGATTGCTGTGTTTCCCTTCTGCAAAACAAATGTACCCTCGGGTACAAATAAAGAACCTTGACCTTGACCACAATGCCGCCTTGTAAATTCTTCTGTGTTAATTCGTGTGAAATTCATTTGCAACTCGGAGAGTGTGCAAATGCACCCAAACGGACCTGTGCGGGTTCCGTTTGGATGCATTTGCACACTCTCAAGAGTTGAATTAACACAGAGGATATGATTGTGTAAAGACAGATTGGTCTAATTGGGATTGTGGTGGTGGTGGTTAGGTTCTGGTAATTGGAGGCCTTTAAGAGCCAGCGGAAAATCTAGTAATTGCTCCACTGTGACCGATTTTATGTTTTTGGACAGGGTGCTTCCTCTTTCCCTAGCTGTCACCTTCACTACCTCATCTCCAGTGGTGGACCGGAATGAGCAGCACATGTATTTGACTACTGTGCTTCAGTAAATACTTTGAAGTATTTGTATATACAGTATATATATTTTTTAAAGATTTGTTTTTGGGGCCTTTATTGATAGGGAACAGTAGACAGAAAGGGGGAGAGAGAGTGACACGCGGCAAAGGCCGTCGGGCTCGGGAGTTGAACCCGCGGCACGCCGTCCATGCCGCGGCACGCCGTCCATGCCGCGGCACGCCATCCGTGCCGCTCAGCAGCCTAGGTAACCAGACGGTTGAGCTAACCGTCCGGGCCTATTTGTGTATATTTAAGACCTACAATACACTACCTTTCAAAGACAAATAATGTACTTTTGAGTCCACTACTATTTACTTGGAAGGGATAAAAGTACAAGATTCAAGTACACAGTTGTTCCTTACTTAATTAACTTTGTTTTCAAATGATAAGCCCATATATGGAGATCCCTGATGTCATCAAAATGGGCCATAGTAAATGCGACCTGCTGTCGCAGTTAAGCCCATATATGGAGATCCCTGATATCATCAATATTGGCCAGCAACTCTACATCTGACCTCAAACTTCAAAACCATAGATCTCTCCATAGATGGATATATGTCATAACCTATTCTGACATTCCATATGTTGATCCTTCCCCATCCATCCTTCCTCTTCGATGTCTCCCTTTTGACTGATACCTGTCCATTTAAACTCTAGACGAGCCTGCCCCAAAGTTATTTGTGCAGCCGCGCCTGGCAGCCGGCGAAAACTACAGTTCTCAACAGGCCCGAAAATCAAGGCCGGCCCTACCTGGGCCCTCATCAAACCCTGTACATTCAAGACACTGCCCCTGCTGCCACCCTTAGATCTCCATATATGGAGCTGACCTTTAGGGCAAGGTCGCTTCTCGCCCTCAGGCGTCTTACTGGTTTATGTATTATAATTAATTGTAGCCCTTTTTCAAATATAACCGTGGAAACTCAGCGGTTTACGTTACGTCGTAAAAGACGTTGCTGTGGAAACAGATATTTGCAGCAGCTCGGTGCTTACTGTATGGGTGATATGACCAGTTAAAGCACCATCGTGTCGCAAGTAGCTGCATGGAGGTGAATCATTGGTGTGGTTTGGGCTTTACACTCAAGTACAGATTTTACTGAGCAACTTTTACTTAGTAGTCATAGTCAAGTAGTATTTGACATGGGACAACTACTTTGACTCAAGTACTGAGGTTGATTAGGCTACTTGATCTACCACTGCTCGTCTCTCTCTCTCTCTCTCTCTCTCTCTCTCTCTCTCTCTGGCACCGTGTCCGTCCCCTCTCAGTTTGAAGCTCAAGGTAAACGATAGAGTTACAGAGGCTTCCTCCTCTCCTCTCCTCTCCTCTCCTCTCCTCTCCTCTCCTCTCCTCTCCTCTCCTCTCCTCTCCTGGCTGCTGTTTTGTTGTTTTGACCCTGCGACGTCGGATGAATTCCTGAATAACAGATCTCGCCGTCCTGGATGTTTCGCACTGAGGCCTCATGCAAAATGAATAGGGATGGCACGTTTTATTGAAGTTTGATTTAAGCGAGGGGTGGGGGGGAATGGGGGGATTCAGAGAGAGAGAGAGAGAGAGAGAGAGAGAGTGAGAGTCTCAGGGAAAGAGTGAGAGAGAGAGAAGGAACCTGTCATAAATTATTTTACTCATATCCAGCCCTGCCGATGTATGTTGGATGGGTAAATAATGCATCAAGCAGGCGCATAATTAGGACAACAACACTATTCTTTCTCCTCACTCTGCTCCCAGATAACTATAGGCTTGTTGTTTTATTCCTCTTCCTCTTTAATGGATGCCGAGGCCACCTGATTGATCTGCGCTAAAGAAGCGCATCTCCACTTCGGTGAAAGTGGCCTTCGGTGCTCTCCTTGTATACTCTGTGTGTGTGTGTGTGTGTGTGTGTGTGTGTGTGTGTGTGTGTGTGTGTGTGTGTGTGTGTGTGTGTGTGTGTGTGTGTGTGTGTGTGTGTGTGTGTGTGTGTGTGTGCGTGCGTGCGTGCGTGCGTGCGTGCGTGCGTGCGTGCGTGCGTGCGTGCGTGCGTGCGTGCGTGCGTGCGTGCGTGCGTGCGTGCGTGCGTGCGTGCGTGCGTGCGTGCGTGCGTGCGTGCGTGCGTGCGTGCGTGCGTGCGTGCGTGCGTGCGTGCGTGCGCGCGTGTGCGCGCGTGTACTGTAAGTGTGTGTATAAGTGAGCGCATGCACTCGGATGTATATGTTTTATTTTTATTTTTGACTTCATGCGTGGCTCCGAAACGATGCAGGTTATTATTTGACTGCATGGCTCATTATCATTTAGACACCAAATAAGGAAAAGGTAATAATGTGTCCTCCTGGAAGACAGGAGGCGCCGCGGTAATGTTTAGTCATCATTGATGTAGATGTACATCATTGTCTTCAAACCGAGTCATTACTGCCGCAACGCCGGGCCGGCCGCTTGATTCTAACGCCATGTGACAAAATGCAAAGCGCTGTTAAAAGAATGAGCTGGAAAAAAAGGAAAGACGGGTAGGTTATTATTTAATGCGAGCGTGTTTTTTTTCCCCCCTCCTCTCTCTCTCTCTCTCTCTCTCTCTCTCTCTCTCTCTCTCTCTCAGTAGCAGATAACACCTTTTGCAGGGGCTTGCCTTGCCTTGAAGCATTAGAGCCCAGACAGGATATATGGCTAATCTGTGTCGTTGAGCCATTACGCTACATTTATCAGTGACCACCCCCACACCCCCACTTCTATATCATTACAGTTAAAGTCCATAAAAGTGTGTTTAGACAAAGATGAAGGCATTACCTGCTCAGAAACCCCAAGTGCTATTAGAGGCTTAGGCCTCTGTCGATGTGCGCTGGATATTAAATATCCTTTATCTTAAACTCTCTCTCTCTCTCTCCCCCCCCCCACCACACACACACACACACACACACAGTCACACACCTCTCCCCCCCCCCCCCCCCCCCCCCCCCCCTACCTCTCCCAGCTCTCCTAAGCTGATATCTCATTCGGCCCTGCCTTATTGCCACAGCCGTAATAAATACACAGATATCAATGGGCCAAGTTT
>NC_136808.1:31619766-31634766 GCF_951216825.1 Electrona antarctica
TGTCCTGGTCTCAAACGATTATGTGAGCCATGCCTCCCATTTCTGTAGTGGTATTAGGAGCAGGAGGAGGAGAGGTATATTTATTTATCTGGGAGGAGGAGAGGACGAGGCAGGGATGAGGGCAGATACAGTTACAAAGGCAGACGGAGGGAAGGAGCGGAACAGGTTATCCTGTATACTTAAGGGACAGGCCTCTGTAGGACACACACACACGCACGCACGCCACGCACGCACGCACGCACGCACGCACGCATGCACGCACGCACAGAGAGAGAGAGATTCATGTACAGTACTTCCAACACACACATGCACATGCTATAGGCACTTGCATACACATGCAGTATGTGTGCATGCAGGCAGGCAGGCTGGCAAAACCATGAATCTAGTACTACTGTACTGTACTGTACTGTACTGTACTGTACTGTACTGTACTGTACTGTACTGTACTGTACTGTACTGTACTGTACTGTACTGTACTGTACTGTACTGTACTGCAGTGGTCCTCAAGGGGGTTCTATAGGGGTCCCCAGCAAATGAGTTATATAGCATCAAAATCAGTTACATTAATTTAATTTTACCCTACTGTATCCTATTTGACTATTTGAAAATCTTGAAAATATGTGAAACATTTGGACTGTTTTTGAAACTTTTTAACAGCACAGTATTTTTTTCAGATGGGGGTCTGTCAGCCAAATATGTATTCATTTGGGTTCCTTGAAATGAAACCACTGCTGTATTAATAGTGTAACTGTAGGCTACTCGACTCTGGAAACAGTGAATTGTTTTGCTCTCTCAGAGTTAACTACATGAACCCTATAGTTTCACTATATTCTGGGGTAAGCGTTCAGCCAAAATAGCATATCTACAAGGTTGCACAATGTGAGCAGGCTTACGTTGTGATCTTGCAGATCGGCTATTTTCGACAAAGAGATTTGGTGTAGAGGGAAAAAGGCCTAGTAGCGGGGGGCGGACTTGTAAGAAATCGGCAAGATTTGGTTTTTGGTGACTAGTTTCTGAATTTTGGTGTGGTGTTAGGTATGGGTATAAGGATTTCAAAAAGCTGTGCAAACGTGTTGGGAGTGCCCCCTAGTGGTCTGTTTGCACAGACTCAAATATTGGATACGTACAGGTATGGTTGAAAACCAAAATAATTGATAAAAGAGATTTTCCAATGGATTATGTTACTATTGGGTGTGCTAAATAACATACTAAAATTTTAGGAACAAGGAACAACCAGAAAGGCATCGTTTTCAAGATGGCGTCCACGGTGGCTAAAATGAGCTAAAATGCCTATAAACTGGGATTTAATATGTAAAAAATCATAATTATGCACTTCGTAACTACTTTTTGAATTTTGGCATGGTGTTAGGTATGGGCATAAGGTTTTCAAAAACCATTGCAAACTAATTTGGCTCGCCCCCTAGTGGCCGGTTTGCAATGAAACCACTATTAGATATGTCAGTATAAACCCAAATAATTGATAGAAGAGATTTTTCAATGGATTCTGTTACCATTTGGTTGTGCTAAATAACTTACAAAAAGTTTACGGAAAACGACCAACTTGAAAGGCATCAGTTTCAAGATGGCGTCCACGATGGAGCTGCCGGGAGCTTAAAACGCCTATGGTTTCATTGCAAACCGACCACCAGGGGGCGAGCAAAATTAGTTTGCAATGGTTTTTGAAAACCTTATGACCATACCTAACAGCATGCCAAAATCCAAAAAGTGCATAATTGTTATGATTTTTTACGTGACGCTCCGGGAGCTAAAATGTCAATAGTTACGAAGTGCATAATTGTTATGATTTTTTACATCCCAGTTTATAGGCATTTTAGCATGCATTTTAGCCACCGTGGACAGCATCTTGAAAACAATGCCTTTCTGATTGTTCGTTGTTCCTACAAAAATTGTATGTTATTTAGCACACCCAATAGTAACAGAATCCATTGAAAAATCTCTTTTATCAATTATTTTGGTTTTCAACCATACCTATACGTATCCAATATTTGAGTCTGTGCAAACAGACCACTAGAGGGCGCTCCCAACGCGTTTGCACAGCTTTTTGAAATCCTTATACCCATACCTAACACCACACCAAAATTCAGAAACTAGTCACCAAAAGATATATATATCCTTGGTGGGGTCCCCTGCCGACCAAGTGTACATTACTGTATAGGCTTTGTGTGGTTCATCTAACAGGGAATTGTACCGTGTACAAAGATACAAGGTTTCTGCCTGACAGCAAACATATCTGTCCTATCTTTGGCGTCATCACTGGAACTGTTCCAGAGAGTATTACCTGATGATGATGACCTACAAGACTACAGACCTCGCTGCTTTGGTTTCTGGTCTTGTTCCCTTGGCATGCACTGGCTTCGGGACTTGCTCACGTGAATGCAACTATATACAAAAGAAAAACATTATCAGGGAGCATTGGAATATAATTTTAGGTGGATTTTCATTCACATTGTCAGTCATACATTGAATTGTGTGGAATTTGTGTCTCTCTCTTTCACCCTCACATGCGCACAAGCACGAACTGTATGCACGCACACACATACACACTGGCCCACTTTTATTCTAGTGTCTTTCCTTTTTATTCTCCCATTCCCTCTCTCTCTTTCTCTCTCTCTCTCTCTCTCTCTCTCTCTCAGACACGCACGCACGCACGCACGCACGCACGCACGCACGCACGCACGCACGCACGCACGCACATACCTTCCATCTCACTTACATTTCTTACTTGCTCTCCCTTTCTTTCTCCTACATGCACACACACACACACACACACACACACACACACACACACACACACACACACACACACACACACACACACACACACACACACACACACACACACACACACAGTCCCCCACAACTTTCATTACCTCTCTGAGGGCAGGAGCGGCGTAGCGCCTTGGCAGGGGAGATGGGTGTATATCTCCTCGCTATAACACAACGTCCCGGGAGTGTGGAGGTCAATGAGATTAACCTATAGCTCCTTTCCTTTCATTACGCACTCCAAATTACACCCACTTACAGACGGCAGCGAGGAGGAGGCTATCACGGACGGGCGGAGAACTATTTAAGACCCGCTCCCTCCGGGCCCATCGTTGAACCTCTTCATTTCTCTTAAGGTTCCTGCCTGTCGCTCCCTGCACTGCGCTAATGTGTGGAGTGAGGTGTCGGCTCCTTATTCACAGGGTTCAGTTTGCTGGGGGGGGGATCTATATATGCCTCTGCTTTTGATATTCTTCCTTCTGGTCATTTTATTTCCCTGGCCGGTTTTAACGCTAGGATGTTTAATATGTTTGACATACAGTACAGTATACAGTGTGTGTAATGTGTATAGTTTTAGACGCTGGGGTGGCATAGTGGTAAAGTCCGTGACCACCACCACGGACGAAGGTTGTGGTTTCGAATCCACCATGCCTGTGGTGCATCCGGCTTTGTCCATTGGGGGGGGCTGGCTATTTAGAGATGGGCGCCAATGCATCTTGGTTTACATATAGAAGTCAGTCAATTGGGCTTGTTTGGAGAGGGGGGAGCTTAGGAGGGGCTAAGCCTCCACCAAGCCCCTTTCGACGTTAATTGTCTCCACCAGGCCGAAGGCATGGGGAGAGAGTATGTTTTGCACTCCGTCCGTGTGTGTGTGTGTGTGTGTGTGTGTGTGTGTGTGTGTGTGTGTGTGTCCGTCCGTCCTTCCGTCCGTCCGTCCGTTACCAGCTAATCTCCGGCACCGTTAACCCGGTCGATGTCAAACTTTGCACACACACTCCCTGGATGCCAACGATGAACCTCTGCCCCGCATTTTCCAGAACGGCCTGTTATAGCGCCACCATGTGGCAGCTTTTCACATTTTTTACCTAAAACTGCACCGATCTGCGTGAAACGTTGCATGCACACTCCCTAGAGGCCAAGGACAAACCTTTGACCTGCATTTTCCGCATCTGCCTTTTATAGCGCCACCAGGAGGCCGAATTTTGTAAAACACATTTTTTGATATTACTCCTCCAGATTCTGTCCAAAAATCTCACAAATCGTTACACAGTATCTCTATGGTCATGTGCTCAAGTCGGATCTGTCCGATATTTCATATTCCATCCTAATTGGCTATAATTGGCTTTCACAGTTTGCAAGATTGCCCCGTTTTGAACAAAAGCCTCAAATCATGAACGCAGCATGCAATTTACGTGAAATCTTTCACACATTTTCTTACTAGGCTGAGGAATATATCCCACCATTTTCACATTGGCCTGTTATAGCGCCACCAACAGGTTGATTTTTGCAAAACACATTTTTGGAACAAAATGCCTCAAATCATCCAATTGCCATCAAAGGCAAACATGTTTATATTACTCCTAAACATTTTGCCAAACACCTCACACAGTCCTATCTCCACCTCCTGGTGGAGACCTGTGCCCAGAAGGGCACTTTTTCTAGTTTCTTCTTTTTTTGTTTCTTTTGTTTTGTTGTTGTGTACTTTGCTGTACCCACGATATGCTACCTGGCCTGGCGGAGACCTGTGTTCCGAGGAACACATGGTTCTAGTTTTACACTGGTAGTATTGCTCATTAGACTTCTTCCACCACTGTGTAAGATATTCAACAGTATATTTGTTCACTCTCAGAGTACATTTTTTATTAATTAACACTGAGGATTTTACAGTGTATAGTGTAACTGATGTCTGTGCCTTCACCCTTTGTATGGACTTTCACTTCTCTGAAACAAACAACACTTACTAAACAGAGGGAAGAGCACAGTTTGAGTAATAGCTTATAGCATAGCAACTCACTTTACTGTATATAAACATGTTATTTATTACGTAACTTCTCTTTAAATGCTGAAATGCGAAGACCATAATTCAAAGAAATATGTTTGTCTTTATAGTGAACGGTGTGTTTAGCTCACTCTGAGAAAAAACCGAGAAGATTTACTGTGTGGAGAGCTGTGTGGAAAGTTGTCCTAGATAGTTGGCACAATATCACCTGGAATATTCTGCCTACTTCTTGTTTTACATGTCAAAGCTAGTAAATAAGGTTTATATTCTAGACCTGGACAACTTTAGATCTGATCATGCCAGGAACTCGCATAAGAGAAGATTTATTTGTATCGTTACTGTAGGTTCGATTTTGTTACAGAATTCTTGGGGAAGTTATTGGAATAGGCATTCTGATTCGTTCTCTTATTGGGCTAGAAATATGGTGAAATAATAGTCAAATTAAACTCATTTTTGCTGAGGAAATACATTATACCGGTAGGTCATTTTCGTTTTGACTTGTAGAACATCATGTTAACACCATGGAGGCCCGGGGCGGAGATCTCCGTCAAGTTCAAGGTCATGGTCAAGTGCCCAAGCCGGAGATTGATAAATAGGACGGAGATTAATGATATCAAAACCGATCGCTTCGCTCCACAGCCTAGGAGCGCTTGTTGCCCATTCCGATGACGTGTCAAACAGTGACACGTCATCGGAAATGTTCCCTGCCTGTTTAGCTGACGAAAACGAAAATCTTAAAACGATCATAACTCCCGATCTAAATCATCCCGTCTAATTCTGAAAAAAGATCCTGTGTTAGACGGCGCTCCGCGGTCCAGTCGCTAGTCGCGATAGATTTATTCTTACCTCCCGTTGTTGTCGATCGACTCTAGAGTGGTGTGGCTATTGTTAGCTGCTACACAGACATGCACACCAAAGTGGTCCGGGCGCTATAAATGATGGGCACATGGATTAAATGGATTAAATAGGTCCGGGCAAGCAAGGTGTTAACTTGTGGTTAGTCAGTGTTGTAAGGTAACTAAGTACATTTACGTATGTACTGTACTTGTATTTGTACGTGTAATTTGTACAATACTTTTACTTCTATACTCTACTACTACTCTACTACTTAGTTTAGTTAGTTACTTTGTAGATTTTGATTATTACAAAACAAAGGCTACATTAACCGCTACATTTCGGCCATTTGAAAATAGCCGATCTACAAATTCACAATGCGTCTTGAATTCTTGATGGGACGCACTTTGAGCATGTAGATCAAATTATTTGTATCCATTTGATAACTTGAAATGGGACATTCTGCACAATGAATGAATACTTCTATGAGTACATTTTGATGCAAAAAACCTTTGTACTTTTACTCAAGTACATTTTTTATTCTGGACTTTTACTTAACAGAGATAACACCACGACTGGACTACAACCCACAGGGGAAGAGGATACAGGGTAGGCTGAGAAATACCTGGAGAGGTTCTACTCTACAAGACCTAAAGAACATGAGCTGACAGGAAGCAAACGCCCAGGGCCAGAAGAGAGTGAGATATGGAGAGCTCTGGTGGACGCCCTATGCCCCTCGACATGGGGAAGTCATGTAAGTCAATTAAGTCACTTGTAACTTAAAAAGTATTTCTATAATGCAGTATTGATAATTTTACTTAAGTAAAACGTTTGGGTACTCTTCCCACCACTGGTGGTTTCAGTTACTTACTTTGTGGTTCATGCAGATATCAGTATAGAAGAGAGAAAATGCTACTGTTGCTGCCTGAGTGAACGATTGTATTTCACAGAGGCCACCCACCCACACACCAAACGTGCAGGGTGTTTGTGTACATTCAGAATATAGTGGTCAACCCATTATCATCAGATGGGCCTCCCGAGTGAAGGTCCAACATCTTAACCACTAGACCAAAGGAATATCCCTATGAACTGGGGGAGATATTAGACTTTTGAGGCCATCAGGCAGAGGCTGTGAGTCACTGCTACACTCACCCCCCTTTTGACCTCATCCCACGGGGAAACCCGATCCGGGTCACGGCACCAATGTAACGCCCGGGATTCGAACTCGGGCCTCCCGAGTGAAAGTCCAACATCTTAACCACTAGACCAAAGGGATATCCCTATGAACTGGGAGAGATATTAGACTTTTGAGGCCATCAGGCAGAGGCTGTGCCACTGCTACACGAGCATCATCTCCAATATTCAATATTTTCCATTATTATAGCCATTGGCTGTTTGTACTGTTATGTCTCATAGTTTAGCACAATTTGGGATTATTGTGTTAATGTGGCCACTAGGGACTGAGCAAGAGGGGACAGTTAATATTTGATCTAGTTTATTGAATGCTTATGCCTGCTGGGAACTCTGGGAAGTTATTTTGTTGAACATTTTTTGTGCCATTTGTATTTTTTAACATCGGCCATCGTCTTTGCTCAATTCCTAATATTCTGTATTGGCCGAAGGCATCTTTCTACAGTATGAATTTCATATTATTTGTAAGGCCTTTTATATAGAAATCCAACAAATTAGCTATTTTACATGGCTATTATTGCTATTGCGTATGGTTGTAAGCTTAGCACCAATCTTAACACAAGCAATGATTAGCTGAATTGTTGTATCTGAACACGGCTAATCAGCTCTATAAGAGCACGGCATGACTGATGGAGCGGCGGGGGTCTTGGTGGGTGTGACTGAGTGGGGGAACAACCAGCTCATATCACTTCCTGGTTATGAATAGCCTCGCTCGAAAGGTCAGCGCCATGACAACCCTGTGATGGATGTCACCGACGTCCAATTAAATCCCTCTAAAAAAAAGGGAGCCTGGGAGGCTTCTTGTTTGTGCTTATTAAATATAAAAGAGCTAAATCAAAAGTCAGAGGCTTGCCTCTTTGCTTAATGCCGAGCCGGACAACAGAGAGCATTTTCTTTTCTTTTTTTTCCTTCTTTTTTTCAATTCCTCAATTATTCATGTTTTTGATGAGGGGGTCAATAAGGGGAAGAACGCTCGTTATGAATGTTTGGAGGCAAGCGCAAAGGTCACTACATACGCACATGCACAGCCATGCACACACAGACATGCGCACGCACAGATACACACAACTTTTCAGACCTTTCAAACTTTTTTCTCTTTCTCTCTTCTTTTTTGCTGGATAAATAGAGGAGAGCAAAGAGCGATGCTCCTGTGCCTTGAGGAACGCAAATATTTGTTGCCCAGTTGTCAAAGCTTTCTTTCTGTGTGTCCTCTCTTCTCCCTCTCCTTCTCTCCATCCATCCCTCCTTCTCTCTCTCTCTCTCTCTATTTCTCTCTGTCCCTCCCTCCCACACAAACACACACAAGCTGCATTGAGGAAAGTGGGACAGTCGAGCACTGAATAAGGAGAAACTTGTTTTTATTTGTGCATCAGCTGGCCCTTTGAAACTTCCAGCTTGCACTTGTGCACATCCTTGCACACACACAGCATTCTCACACACACTCCTGAGCGCATGCACATTCACTCGCAGACGCACACAACCCCGATCCGCTACACAGCAAAATGCTCAGTGTTGATTTAACTCAGAGAGTGTACAAATATACAGAGTGTACACATGTAACCAAATGTACCCTTATGGGTCTGTTTGGCTACATATGTACACTGTCAGAGTGTACATATGGATGAACTATCACTGAGGATTTTTACTGCATGTGTAAAATGGCACATTTCCATTCCAACAGCCTCTTCACTTTTTAAGCCTACCTCTGTTTGAACTTATGCTTTTCTCTTTTTTCCCCTCCTCTCTCTTGTATATCCACTCTGAAATTATAGATGGGTATAATAATAATAATGTCATTTTGTACCGGAATCTCAGTCATTACCTGCAGTAAAGTGCTTCTAATTGATACCACCAGAGAGATAATGATTGCAATGCCCTCCAGGAACATATTATTGCAATATTAACCTTTGTATATACTTTTATGCAGAAGACTCGGGCACATTAAGGGATCTGTAAATCTTACTTGTGCAGCGTATAATGCCATTACAAAAAATGGATACTCGGAGGTGTGCCCTTTTCCTGATTAAGTGTGTCCAGGGGTTTTGCGGCCATCTCCAGGAAATGGATGGCATGGACGTGCAATTTCCTACGTCCTCTCTCTTCTTTTACTGGCTAAAGGTTCCTCTCTTTGATGTTCACGCGTACGTGTGTGTAGCGCGTGCGTGCACAACTGCACATAGGCTATTTGCCCATCTGTGTGTCTGTGTGTCATGCTTGGACATTCACGTCTTGCCCTCCTCGGGCATCTCTGTAGGTCTCTTTCTCTCTCTGTGTGTGTGTGTGTGTGTGTGTGTGTGTGTGTGTGTGTGTGTGTGTGTGTGTGTGTGTGTGTGTGTGTGTGTGTCTGTGTGTGTGTGTGTGTGTGTTTGTGTGTGTGTGTGTGTGTGTGTGTGTGTGTGTGTGTGTGTGTGTGTGTTGTGTGTGTGTGTGTGTGTGTGTGTGTGTGTGTGTGTGTGTGTGTGTGTGTGTGTGTGTCTGTGTGTGTGTGTGTGTGTGTGTGCCTGCCTGCCTGCCTGCGTGCGTGCCTGCGTGCCTGCCTGCCTGCGTGCCTGCGTGCGTGCGTGCGTGCGTGCGTGCGTGCGTGCGTGCGTGCGTGCGTGCGTGCGTGCGTGCGTGCGTGCGTGCGTGCGTGCGTGCGTGCGCATTTCTGGGGTTTGACCGGCACACAGCATGGCAGCCGTCCTACACTCGGCTGGACTCCCCTGAAACAAGGCAACATCCAAACTAGCGTCTATTTTTGGCCACAAGGCCTTCGCGGTGATAATTGGCCTCACCGCGGCCACAGTGTCACCGCGTCGACCAAGGGGGCAACCTTTTCTCTTTTCAATATTCCTGTGGCACCGTGGCATTGCATATCTAATTATTGTGGAAAAGGCAAATCCGCCATCAGATGAAATGTGAGGCTGGTACGACGCTGTGTTTTTTGTATTTTTATGGCTGTTTAGACTGATATGTTGCCGTATGGAAGACAAACAACAACAAAACAGAGAAATGCAGAAACAACAGCAGCGGAGCGGACTGATTCAGGGATCAAATACAGGGAGCAGATAGGAAAGAACGTTTGCTTAAGAGATCTTACGGCAATTCCCGCTGACAAATGAAAACAAATTAATTCAGTGAGGAAGGCAGTTTGTGTGTGTGTGTGTGTGTGTGTGTTTGTGTGTGTGTGTGTGTGTGTGTGTGTGTGTGTGTGTGTGTGTGTGTGTGTGTGTGTGTGTGTGTGCGTGCGTGCGTGCGTGCGTGCGTGCGTGCGTGCGTGCGTGCGTGCGTGCGTGCGTGCGTGCACGTGTGCAGGACTAGCTGTGGTTGCGGGTGCATGTGCGTGCGTGCGTGTGTGACTCATGGCACACATACAGCCCTGTCCAAAACTGCATCTTAAGAGACCTGGTGACACAGAACAGGAGAAAAGGATGTCTGAATTCTCCAGAGTCCTGTGAGGCTGCTGGCCTCGTGCCCCCCCCCCCCCCCCCCACCACCACCACACCACCACCACACACGTCAACCCCCTGTAATAGCAGGCTTCAACCTCTGGTGGGCACTGTATGGTGCACAGGGAAGCATGGGGTAGGATTATTACAATATGGGTAAATCATTTATTCAAGAAGCTTCCAGATTAGCCTTGCAGGCCTTGTGGAAAAACATATTCCCACGTGCACTCTGTGGCACGAAGATGCACACATGAACTAAGTTTTGAAGGTGCTTTCATGGACAAAAAGAAACACAATGTATTCTTAGGGAGTCCTACATATACACTCACGGCGACATGACTGAGGATGGTTGCTCCTCATCAGCCATGACCTGCAGCACACCTGCTTCGCTATAAGAAGTTATTTTCATGGTAGTAGTGCTGCTGTTTGAGGAGATCCAGTTCCTCGTTCAAAGGTGCAACAGCTATATTTATGGTGGTGCCTGGCTGGCATGACATTAATAACACTCAACATTAAAATTGTTACTCCCTCCCTCCACTAAAAATGCCCTCGCTAATCCCTCATCTACTGTACAGCCCAATTGAAAAAAAAGAAGAAAAAGAAAACATCCTTTCTTATTTTCAAGGATAGGAGATGGCCTGGAAAGATAGATGCCGCTGAAGAATTTACTGTGTTTAGTGTTCATCTCATGCTCGCAATACAAGGCCCACTTGTCCTTGGCCGCGCTTGTTACAAATAACCCACATAATTCCCACGGGCTCGGAGATAATTCACTGATAATTTAAGGCACTGGTACTGTGTTGCATTTTTTTCCCTCCCCGACAGAACACCCAGAACATTCCTTTGTTGTTCAGACTCCATTGTTTCCCTGCGCTGCTCCTGAGCTGACATTAACCTAGTAAAGCGTCGCCTTTGTTCCTGGTAAGGAGAGACTGTCGCTACAGTGTACACAGAGGTTAGTGTGACGGAGCCCCTTTGTCATGTGGCAGCACCTTGCACTTCATCCAGCGATTAGCTCCTCTGTTTACAGCCCAGACGCATTATCTATACTGATTTAAGGAAGTGATTCTGAATGAGGTTACGAGGTGTGGGTCATTGTTCTGGTACAGTATATGGATGGCCATGAGCAGTGGTGGGAAAAGTATTACTTAAGTGTTACTTAAAGGAGCATTCAGTGATTTGGGTGATTTGGAAAACCACCCAGTCCGCCCCGGTAACGAAATGTGCACATGCACGCACTACAGTGGGGGGAAGTGCAACAGGCCAACAGCACGTGCACCAAGGCCCGCCCCCACTCGATCATGATTGGAGGAAGGCCCCTCTCATCCTGATTGGATGAAGGCTTTGCCACCCGCCACCAAAACTGAAACTAGGGTTTTTTGACCCCAGGGGCTCACTGGGGACAGGGAGGAACTCCTTATATGGTCAGCACACTCTATAGTAGGGAGGATTATCCCAAAAAAAGGGGAAAAAAGTGATATTTGAATGAAGTGAAATCACTGAATATACCTTTAAGTCAGCTGTTCCCAAAGTGGGGTCTGCAGACCCCTAGGGGTACGCGACGCATAGCCAGGGGGTACCCGAAATATTTTTTTAACTTTTTTTAACATTAAAATTATGTTTATCTGACATGATTACTAAAACTACAACATCAGTCAACCTGTCATGACCCCAAACAGTAACATCAGGACGCATGCTGCAGAAACAACAAAAAGACTCAGGACACTTGAAAGGTTTCTGCGGCCGCTTCAGATGAGGGGGTACCTGGAAAAATGTCTACCCCAAAAGGGGTACCTGGTCCAAAAAGGTTTGGGAACCCCTGACTTAAGTAAAAGCATCTATACTGCAATATAGAAGTACATCCCATTTCAAGTTATCAGACGTATATACAAAATCTACAAAGTAGCTAGTAACTAAAGTTTTAAAATAATTGTAGTGGAGTAAAGGAATGTACAATATTTGGATCCGAGATGTAGTGGAGTAGAAGTAAAAGTATTGGAAAAACTCAAGTGAAGTACAAATACCTCAAAATTGTACTTAAGTACAGTACTTAATTGATTGTACTTATTTACTTTCCACCACTGGCCATGAGTGCCAACCAGAATGCTGTCTGGAAGGTTCTGAGTAGAGGAGATGCTATAAGAGATGTATCAAGATTATGAGAAGAGAAGAGAAGTGGACTGCAACAGGAGAGTATAGGAGAAAAAGAAAGGCATTGAGGGGAGAGGAGCGTATAGGAGAGAATGCATGGGGAGAGAGGAGAGGAGCGTATAGGAGAGAATGCATGGGGAGAGAGGAGAGGAGCGTATAGGAGAGAATGCATGGGGAGAGAGGAGGGGAGCGTATAGGAGAGAATGCATGGGGAGAGAGGAGAGGAGCGTATAGGAGAGCATGCATGGGGAGAGAGGAGAGGAGCGTATAGGAGAGAATGCATGGGGAGAGAGGAGGGGAGCGTATAGGAGAGAATGCATGGGGAGAGAGGAGAGGAGCGTATAGGAGAGCATGCATGGGGAGAGAGGAGAGGAGCGTATAGGAGAGCATGCATGGGGGAGAGAGGAGAGGAGCGTATAGGAGAGAATGCATGGGGAGAGAGGAGAGGAGAGGAGCGTATAGGAGAGAATGCATGGGGGGAGAGGAGAGGAGCGTATAGGAGAGAATGCATGGGGAGAGAGGAGAGGAGCGTATAGGAGAGAAAGGAGTAATCACGTGCGTCCGGCGGAGGTCACCACTGGTCTTCAGGTTCTAATTATGTGCTAATAGCCACTGAGGAGGTCATTTGGAGCCATTAGCCAGCGCCTGTAGGTAGTTAACGGCCCACAGCATAACCCGGCCTCCTTAATGTTCCCTGCGAGGCCGTTAGCGCGCCGTCACCAGCCAGCTAGCTGCCTCGTTACCGCGATTAGAAACCAATTGATAGGTAATAGTAAAATATGATGGCACACTATCCAGGAAATATGGACTCCGGTGGAAAGGTGAGGAGACAGGAGACAGCAGTGGTAGTACAAGAGACAGTGCCCACTCGCTCCCAAGGGAGAACACCGTTTGTGGAGATGGAGATGGCTCAAGAAAGGGCAAAATGTGACTGACTGACTGACTGACTAACTGACTGACTGACTGACTGACTGACTGACTGACTGACTGACTGGCTGGCTGGCTGGCTGGCTGGCTGGCTGGCTGGCTGGCTGGCTGGCTGGCTGGCTGGCTGGCTGGCTGGCTGGCTGGCTGGCTGGCTGACTGACTGACTGACTGACTGACTGACTGACTGACTGGCTTGGTGTGTGGGGGAGGGATACACATGGGTACACATCCCTGGGGGACCTCGGTCCATGAAGTATATAAGAAACAAGACTTAATTGGTGCCCCGAAAGGACTTTTAGAGAAGATGGGTTTAACTACTGATGACGAGTCAACAAGTGACACAGCAGAATCTATGGAGATAGGAAATGGGATATGACATGGTAGAGTCCTGAGGACGCAACAGCGTGTCCTCTACGTCAGTGGTTTTCAACCAGTGGTCAGGGGACCACCAGTGGTCCTTGAGGGGTTTCCAGGTGGTCCCCAGCTAAATGATGGAGACTTGGTAGCCAAATGGACCCTCATAGACCTTTAATTTCTTGAGGGCATAAAATAAAACCCGTAAGGGTCCATTTGGTCTATACACAATTAGAGAATGTAGAAGAATTGTTATTTTGATCAATGTTTGCCTGTTATCTCTCCTACGGGACCAACATCAGTAGAGCATGGAATTGTGGACAAAATCTTATCTAAAGACAACAAAATAGTTTTCGGTCTGAGAGGCTAACTCTCATCAACTGCTCTACATGGCTGCCTGTCACTATCTGTATGTTTATGGGTTCAACTGCTCTACATGCCTGTCACTATCTGTACGTTTATGGGTTCAACTGCTCTACATGCCTGTATGTTTATGGGTTCAACTGCTCTACATGGCTGCCTGTCACTATCTGTACGTTTATGGGTTCAACTGCTCTACATGCCTGTCACTATCTGTATGTTTATGGGTTCAACTGCTCTACATGCCTGTCACTATCTGTACGTTTATGGGTTCAACTGCTCTACATGGCTGCCTATCACTATCTGTACGTTTATGGGTTCAACTGCTCTACATGGCTGCCTGTCACTATCTGTACGTTTATGGGTTCAACTGCTCTACATGCCTGTCACTATCTGTATGTTTATGGGTTCAACTGCTCTACATGGCTGCCTGTCACTATCTGTACGTTTATGGGTTCAATAGCGGTGGATGGATGCACTTGGTGTGACTCCCAGCTCTCTTGAGACATGATCAGACTTGTTTGTCAATCTGAAGAGAAGGCTTTGAGCGTTGGCCTAATTGTCAACCCATGGCTCTAATTTGTGAAGTCAGCCATCATTGAAAAGCGTCCCGTACTCACTCCACTTTATTGATATGATGTGCTGTTGGCAATGTTCGTATTGATTGTGTTGTTTGGGCTTATATTAGAATGATCTCATCATGCCTGCTCACAAGCTTTACACTCCCTATGTATGTACTTGTGTGTGTGCGTGTATGGGTGGGCACATGCACACGCACGCGCACACGCACACGCACACACACACACACACACACACACACACACACACACACACACACACACACACACACACACACACACACACACACACACGCACAATTGGTTTTCTCTTGGTCGTTGATGAATCGCACACAAAAGCAGAGATATTTTAGGCTTACTGTAATCATTATGAAGTCCCCTGTGCTGAGCATTG
>NC_136808.1:31637266-31644766 GCF_951216825.1 Electrona antarctica
ACACACACACACACACACACACACACACACACACACACACACACACACACACACACACACACACACACACACACACACACACACACACACACACACACACACACACACACACAGGGCCCAGAGGATACAGTATACATACAACTAAGGCTAAAAGTAATCCACGTGCACGTGTTACATGACCATTATGTTATAGAAACTAAAAACATGATACGGTTTTTAATCATTGGATTGAAAAAATGTGCCTACTGAGAATGAATGTAATAGTGTATAAATATAGCTCAGGGTCAGAATATGTGCTGTATTGCATGGTGAGGCATGATCATTATGAATATGTGGATAAATGTTGATTTGCTCTTTCATAAATCACAACAGGCACATGGGTGTGTGGTGCATGGTGAAACTGCTCATGTGCACCTGTTGCGTCACTTAATGCACTTCGTTGTTTTAGCATCATGCTCTGTCTTTGCAGAGCCTTCATCACTGGCATATAAAGAGTTAAATGTGATTTCTTGCAATTACTTGCTACTGCCTAAAGGATTTTGTTCTAAGTAGGATTTCTTATAAATTAGATTTACAACTTTTAATAACATGTTAAATGGTGAATTAGTATATGGGAGAGAAGGAATTGTGCCTATAAAGTGCAAGCAAACACTAACAATTGCATACATTGATTTTTCACTGTATCCTCTTAATTGTTTTACTTCCTCCAGCAAACTGTGCATGCATGCATGCTCACTTTATAACCGCCAACACCTGCAAAATTCTTCAACTGCTGAGCTTAAAGCTATATGATGTGTGCCTTTGAGAGTGTGTAACTCTCAGTGCTATATTGTTGGCAATTTGCATGCTTAAGTCCATATGGCAACTTCCTTTTGACCTGCTTTCCCATTCCCGTTGCTTTGTCAGGGCTGTCAGCCGATAAAGAATCACTTGACTTGCTATAACAAGTTCAAAAGGAACCGAGAACGCGCCGTTGATCCATGAAGAATCGACAAAAGGAACACCCCTACTGCTCGCGCTATCACTCCCATAGAGATAGCGATATTATTGATGGGATGGTTATGCTAATTTCTTTAGAGGCAAACTTTTTTTTATTTTGGAAAACGTTCAAAAAAAGAATTTCATACGCATCAAACTGGAAAATGCCGGCCTGAATTCCCTAACCATTTAAGGGGCAGCATGAGAATCTGATTTTCATAGTGCATAATGAATGTGGACTATCTATTTAAAAAGTATGTTTTGTCTGGAAGAGAAAGAAAGGGGCAGGGTCCCTTTCTTGCTCCGGTGGACTATCTATTAATGTCCAACTGAAGGGGGGGAAAAGACAAAACAACAACAAAGAACAGACAGAATATAAAATATAAGTATATGATGCAGTATTGATATAGTGGACTTGTGTAAATATTAGAGGCACATGATAGGTCCTATAGCCTATTATGTTATAAGAAACTTAATTAAATGGTGCTTCTGATATATATGACAAATAATGAAAACGTCTATAAACGTAGATGTAATAATAATCTATACTACAGTAGGTGAAGATTATAGGCCTATATACTAGCTGTCTTTAGTTTCACCCACCGATCAAGTGTCATGTACTTTAACACATTATAGGCTAAACCCACATTGCTGTCAGAGCTATACCATTTGCATGTGTCTTTCTCTTTCTCTCTCTCTCTCTCTCTCTCTCTCTCTCTCTCTCTCTCTCACACACACACACACACACACACACACACACGCGCGCGCACACACACACACACACACACACACACACACACTGCATGGATGGTGGTACAAGTGGCGTGGCGAAAGGGGAGGGGGAGTAGTGGGGGACCCATTACGCACGGGGGTTGTTATGAATACGACCCTAGATATTTCATTGTGGGGTCCATGTCCGGTTCTGGGGGGATTTGATACCGTCCCACTCAATGGTATTATGTGTCCCACGGTTCGACATTTTGAATAATCAAGGCTGTCTGCGTTTTGGCCGAGCGAGCCGTCATCATCCTACCACTGTCTTTTCTCATATTGTCAGCAGCCCATCTCCTCCCATTGCCTCTCTCTGTCTCTCTCTCTCTGTGTGTGTGTTATCATCATCACAGTCCTGCTACTGTAGTCGTGCACTTATATGATGGAAAACAAGCTGTCCGTGCACGGCAGTACTTGATACTTTTTTATTATTGCCAAACCGTTCCCATAATTACCCCACAATCATTATATAATCCTGTAACAAAGCCTCTATTGAAGCTGCGCCTTTTGTCAACGCCAGGACACTGAATCTATAATTGCATTATTCACTCTCTTCCACCCCCTATAGAAGCATAATATATATCAAAAACCATCCTTTTTCGAACATTTTAGTTCCGAGCATTTCGGCCTCTGCTGTACCCTTTTTAAATTTCCGCTTGTCCTGCTCCGCAAAAGTTGTGCCAACTAAAAGTTTACAGATTCCACTTGGACATAACCAGCTCCAACTAAAAAACATTTCCCACGTTACTCCTGTGGACAGAGTGGGCGCTTAATACCCTCCTCTCGCCTTTCAGAGAGGTGTGTTGAATGCACTCATTCAGCAGTTTGTGTCGTCGTATTAAATATCATATTTTTTTTAATAAACGTGTGTTAATGCCACATCTCCTTTCTTAAAAGCGCTCTCAGGGAATAGGTTAGAATAAACGGTAGGCTATACTCGTCAGGCACCAGAAGAGAGAAAAAAAGCCGGTCCCCAAGGAGCGGTTGTGCGTTTGTATGCATGCGATTGGCAACACAACGAGCTTATTTACATTAAATACGCCACAAGGTTACAGTGCAGATGAGCGTCATTTTATCACTGATTACTTCTCTTAAGCGCTGGAGCGGTGACTGATGCTGAGGACGCACCGGCAGCTCATTTATCCTGGAGGTTTTTTTTTAAAGATAGGAGAAGAAGAGAAAGACTTTTAACAGTTCACTTGAGAGGTAAGGAATTCTACTTTTTTTTTTTAACACAATATTGTTCGATTTATGACAAGACCCATATGTCTCGGACGGCGGGTTATCAAAGGCAATTATACGCGCCGTTTGTGAGGAGCGAGGCTGGCTGTGTGTGCGTGTGCATGGTTAAAGGGGAGAATCATGGACATATTTTAATAGTAGAGTGTTTATGGGCAGCTCAAGGTCAGAAACAAGCCGCGAGGTTGGGAATCGTCGTTCTGCCACGGCATCGCACCACCGGGGGGAAATGGAACGATGAGCGCTTCTTATGCCTTTAAACGATCACCGCTATTTCGCCGTTGGGTTCATCAGCTTTTTTACCCCCGTCATCAACGCCGAATGCCGCAAGACCCGTGCGATCCAGTCTTTCCAGGCTTTGCGCCGCGGTGTCGACAATGGAGTGTCTTTTTTAACGGTACAATGCATTTCACCTACCAGATAGGGGGAGTCCAAGCTGAAAGATGGAAATATGTTGTGATGCCTGGCGGTGATCAGTATCAATGAAAACGCTTGCCTCGGGAGAGAGAGAGCGAAGGGGAGAGGAAGGCAAAAAGCTGCCCGAAAGAAATAAAACGTAATTTTTTTTAAAACAAATATTTTGTAATATAAAGATGCGTGCGGAGGAGCAGTTATAGGGAGAGAATTGAGGAGTGGAGGACAATCTTAAACAGGTCCGAAGCGCACTTTCCCCCCCCACCCCGGCCGTCATCCTACAGAAAATGATCCGGTCAATCATATGGACATGCCTCGTTATTCAATGAACAACACTGTCTCGCACAACAACGCAACGTTTACACGCAGGAGTTGCTCGGCGCTTCTCCAAATGTAAAGGTAAGAAAGAAGAGAAGTGTGCGACGCTTAGAGCAAAGTGGGGCTCTCTGTCTCTCTCTCGGAGTGGTGGGAACTCGAAAGGAAGCGGTTTGTTTCGCTGTCTGTTGAAAGTCAGTTTGGAGGAATTGTTGTGTTGTGCTTGTAGCATCGCAGTCAGTCAGCGGGGCCTGTTGTCTGTCTCCCTGTCCGTGATTAGAGAGAATTCAGTAGAATTAAACATCCACAGCAAGTGTGCAGGGGGAAGAATACAGCGACCAAATAACGGCGTGCATGGTGAATAATAGCCTATACGCGATTCCACCACGCACGGCACCTTGCAACTCATTCCACTCGGAACAATGTAGACATTTTTTTGGAACATATGTCCAGATCAAGCATTGTGTTTTTATTGTGTGCAGTGCTCTAGGCCTACAGGTCGGGTATTTAACACAAATAAAACAACGTGCGTAAAATACGGTCTGGCACATGACATGCACCGCCGTACACACGCACACACAGATCAGCGGGGTGTGCGTGTGTGTGTGTACCGTCTGCACTTTCAGGGAAGTCCGACCATGTTTCACCACTTAAACCGCGTCTAAAAACTTTCTCCCGACACCCCCGGGGTTTCCACTGAGGTTCTGCGAGAGGATGGGAGAGGATTGCTGCGAAGAAAAGGGATCAAAGTTGTCCGCGGTGCGTGCCATGTGTCAAAACTTGTGTCTGTGTGTGTGTGTGCTGGGGAGAGGAGAGCCGGTGAGACCTGCCATTTTGTGCAGTGATCGACCTCTCTTATGAATAGCAGCCCTGCATTATGCTTTGAGGAACGTTATGATGGCATTCAAACTACTGAGAGGCTAAATGTCACGTCTCGCGTTAGAGAGCCGCATCTGGAGACATATGCACACATCACGGGAGAAAAGGAGAGATTTGAGAGCACGGCGACTCAAACGGTTGCTTTGGGGAACTTTGCTTTTTTGCGCGGAAAGAAAGTTGGAGATATTCGGTAATATAGCCTCCGGGGGGGGCGATACGCATCACCCGTTACAGTTCAATGAAAATTACGTCGCCCATAGCCAATATTCTTTTTCGGGGACGGAAGAGGTCGAGTGTGTGACATGTCATTCCACTCACGCTCTCCTCCTTGTTAACGTTATCTATCTTTAATTTGATATAGGACAGATATTCAGATAATCTTGAAGATACATTTTTGCGCAATATAAATCAATCTGTAGACAGGTTGTTAATATTGCAATAAAACATACATGATAGCCTGCACAGTACACACACACACACACACACACACACACACACACACACACACACACACACACACACTCATCGTGAACATCATGCCATTTTAAAATGTGTGCTTATGTAATGAAGTGTGTGAGCAATGTCAAGGCTGCATGCATGCAGTGCCGCCGTGGCTTTGAGAGGTCTCTCTCGCGGCTTGCTTGGGGCGGAGAGAACCTGTCTTGTAAGTATAGTTGACCCCTGAGTGATCTGACCCAGGTTACAGCTACTTACAACAGCTACTAAACAATGGATGTAAAGACACATGACATGGCGTCCGTCCTCCCTCCCGAACGGCACGTTATTGTCTGTCAAATTGTTTTAAGTGTTTCTTGTATAGTCCTTCCGCAAAGTTGGGCCGAGGAAAAATGTTTTCTTCCTCAGATTCATTGTCAAAGAAAGGAAAAGGGATAAATAGATGCTCTGTGCTAGCTGAGATGCTGTCATTGTTTAATGGTATGCACAGGGCGGATATTATGTCTGAAATAGTGTCTGGGCGTAAACCCTTTTTTTGTCAGCTCTTTTCTTCCACTGATTGGAGAAGTAAAAGCAATGGAGAGTTGTTTCCTGGGGTTTACTTGAGACTTCTTTGCCCTTTAATGTCATAATCCTGTATGCCAATTCAGGGTACAAGACCACTTAAGAAAGATTCCCCCAAAAATATCTGAGGAAGATCAATAGCCTTTTTATTATTATTATTCTGCCTGCCTATAATGTGCCTCTGAGGCCTCATTTTTGGCTATTAGTACTTTATCCCATATTTATTTGATTTGCTTATGACATTTACACTATTATTAAAAAAATCAACTGCCAGAAGTAACTTTTTAATCAATTAAAGTAGTTAATTATCTTCATATTATGCTTTAACAATTATTAATTGACAACAAGTTATTAATAGATTCATCATTAATTTAACATAAATTATGTATATTTTATTTATATTTAGTGCATGCTTGTTAACCAGTATTTTGTTTTATTTCAACAGTTATCATTTAAAAAATCACTCACTCGGTAAAGATATATTTTTTAATGAATGAGACCCTTTCCTATTTTACTATTAAATCACACACCAGGTTCTGACACAATTGACATTATTCTTTTTCTCACATGCACGCCATGGACTTTGGACTTTGTGACTGATTGAGGCACAGCGGCGCCCATTCCATCGAGCATGTCTGTCTTTAGCGGTCGACGTTGATTTTGTACGAGCTGCTCTTCCCACCTGTGCCCGTGCACATTACCGTGCAAGGGGCCACGGGCCGTGACTGACTGACTGACTGACCGGAGATACACAGACATCGCGCTGACGAAAAGGAAGGGATGGGAGGTGGGAGAGATGGAGAGAGAGGGAGAGGGAGTGAGAGTGGAATGTATATACGGGATGGCATCAAATCAGTCCTCTCCGCCGGTCTGTCAGTCAGTCAGACATACTCAGTTGGCTGTGGAATAGACCCACTCAGCTGAGGCCGTGGCGTGCATGGCTTTGTCAGTCCAACACACAATGTGAAATTATTCGCATGTCAACGCGGACACACGCAGACTCATAAAAGGATGAGTAAAAAATGTACGCGAGACTGAAGTCAGCGAACGAGGTAGTGCGCACGTTACTTCTAATGCCAACACACCCATAGACACAGTTAAGCAGTCACACATTTTTATAATCATGTAATATACTGTGTGTGTGTGTGTGTGTGTGTGTGTGTGTGTGTGTGTGTGTGTGTGTGTGTGTGTGTGTGTGTGTGTGTATAAAAACACCGTATAACATAGGCTACTTGAATCAATCAGACCGTATGCAACAAATGCAATGAAACGGATGCATGCTCAAACCTATATACGAACGCCTGCGATCAATGAAATGGAAGGTGTAGATTTGAAATGGTGTAAAAATTGAGTGCGAGTCAGCCACCCGGCGCTGTGGCTAGTTGATCCCCTTCTCTTGTAATTATAGGGGCGAGGGCTCCAGATGTACTACAGGCTGCTCTCGGCCAGGGCTCCCTGGCCCGCTGGGAGCTAGGGCGGCGGTGGGCAGGCTGCATCAAGCCAGATCTGCTCATCAGCCATTAATTGATATGTGCAGTCATTGTGAACCCCCCCTCCCACGTTACCTCCTGGGTGACACTGGAGGCCTGAGCCCCCACCCCCACCTCACAACCAGCACCAACACCACAATGGCAGCGGTTATTGAATGCCTCACTTTTGCTTATTATATCTCCTCGCTTCTATTTTATTGTCATTGCATTTTTCTCTTCTCTTCTCTTCTCTTCTCTTCTCTTCTCTTCTCTTCTCTTCTCTTCTCTTCTCTTCTCTTCTCTTCTCTTCTCTTCTCTTCTCTTCAGCAGAGGCAGGGTACAGTGAGTTGTGTTCAACCCTGTCCATGCCTTTTTTGATTGTGCAGTTGTGTGTATGTGTGTGCGTGCGGCATGT
>NC_136808.1:31649766-31659766 GCF_951216825.1 Electrona antarctica
TGTGTGTGTGTGTGTGTGTGTGTGTGTGCACGCGTGCGTGTGCGCCATGCACGTGTGCGTGCAGTTGCACTCCAGAGTGGAAGGAGTGGATCGTGTGTCAGAACGGTTTGCAGGTGGCCTACAGGGCAGTATCTCTCCACAGAAGTGAGGACAGACAGTGACGGTTCAAGTGGCTCGCTGGGCCTCAGTGTTGCACTGCACTGAACCACCTCAGCCTACACAAGGACCCTCCATAAGCCCCTCTTATCTCAGCCCTTTCATTCACACCCACCCCACGCCCCCACTCTCACTTTATCTTCTCTCCTTCCATCCAACTCACTATCTCTCTCTCTCTCTATCTCTGGTGGTGCGGGCTAACATTCACATTACAATCGCCCCCATACTCTTACCTGTCTTGCACTGTGTAATTCCATAAGGAGATGCTACCATCCCTCCCTTAAGGCCACACACATGCACGCGCGCACACTTCCGGCATTCCTCTGGCAGACCCCCTGTGGCGAGAATCCCCCCCCCACTGCTGGCTCTTTTCTAGTTAATGATGTCACAGCGACAGTACAGCGAGGGGAGCAAATGTCCCCCTGATTCCACCATTAAACGGCTGGCTGGATTGGCTGATAATGATAGCGCTGCCGATCAGACCCCGGCGAATTAACCACTCCTAACCAGACAGAGAGAGAGAGAGGTTTGGAGGGAGGGAGAGAGATAGAACAAGAAGGGCGGGAGTGATGACAGGACAGAGAGAGGAGAAGAGAGACCGTGCGAGGGCGAGCAAGAAAATAGGGGGGGTAGAGTGACAGAGAGAGCGTGAGGGGAGGGGGGATGATGTACTTAACGGTATCTGCAGGCTGCTTTCTGAACAAGCTGCTGCCAGAGATCCTGGGAGCTCGCCTTGATAAATTCGGTTTGATAAAAGTCACTGAAATGCCGGCCTGTCTGCACACCTCTATTAAGCGCCGGTGCATTTGTCACCACCAGTGGAAGTCAACCAAAGGGGTTTAATGTCGCATCAGGCTGAATTAAAGACCCAATCGGAAGCCTTGAAGGGTTTAGCTTTTTATTCGGAGTGACAGTGGAGTGGTAATAGTGGCTGGCGCTAAAGATACTGGCTTCTAATAAATCAAGGTATTTGTTTCGTGGGGTTCTTTGCCTTGGGAATTCCATGATTATTTGGTGTGTTTTAGCCTGATGTCAATTTGTTCTTTGAGCTCATCTCATGTCTCGCATTATTTTTTGTAATCCCCCCCTTTTTCTTTTTTACACATCAAGAGAAATTAGCTCTCTGTTGCATTAATCAGCAGCCGTCCTTAATATAGCTAAACTGTGGGAGCATTAAAAAGGGCTGCATTTTAAAAAACACAACTTTCCCCCTGAGAAGCCCTTAATACCGCTTTACTGTTCTCCGTTTATGCAAAAGTAAATAACTGAGCCCAAAAGGCAAATGAGCATTCCAGCCTTTTAAACACATAGCCTTCTGTAAAGGACCAGACCACATCTCCGAGGCATCACTGCCATGAGACTCAAGGCCAAGGGTGGCAGCTGTTTTTCTAAAGGATAAATATTGAATATATGTTTATTTGTGTATTCATGACATTGCCCTCCTGTTCTTGTATTTGAGGAGCGCTCATCCATATTCCAAAACAGATTTTTTTTTTGTTTGTTTTTTTGGGGCGTGGGGCGTGGGGTGTGGGGGGGTGTGGGGTTGAATGAAGACCATGCTGAAAGGCCCCTGAGTAATAGCACAGGGCCTTTCTCTCTCTCTCTCTGTGGATACACAGCAGACCATGCTTTACTCACTGCTTCTGGACTTACAGTAAATTAACCTCAGGTCTCATTTTATATTAAGCTGTGGCAAGACACTAATGATAGATGCCAAGGATGTCATTCATCTGGCCAACACATACCGTCACTGCCTGGCAGAAACCTTGTATCTCCATATTTCAATATTCAATGTCTCTGCTGTCTGGATGGTTCAATGTCTCTGCTGTCTGGATGGTTCAATGTCTCTGCTGTATGGATGGTTCAATGTCTCTGCTGTCTGGATGGTTCAATGTCTCTGCTGTTTGGATGGTTCAATGTCTCTGCTGTTTAGATGGTTCAATGTCTCTGCTGTCTGTATGGTTCAATGTCTCTGCTGTTTGGATGGTTCAATGTCTCTGCTGTTTAGATGGTTCAATGTCTCTGCTGTCTGTATGGTTCAATGTCTCTGCTGTTTGGATGGTTCAATGTCTCTGCTGTTTGGATGGTTCAATGTCTCTGCTGTTTAGATGGTTCAATGTCTCTGCTGTTTGGATGGTTCAATGTCTCTGCTGTCTGTATGGTTCAATGTCTCTGCTGTTTGGATGGTTCAATGTCTCTGCTGTTTGGATGGTTCATTGTATCTGCTGTTTGGATGGTTCAATGTCTCTGCTGTCTGGATGGTTCAATGTCTCTGCTGTCTGGATGGTTCAATGTCTCTGCTGTTTGGATGGTTTAATGTCTGCTGTTTGGATGGTTCAATGTCTGCTGTTTGGATGGTTCAATGTCTGCTGTTTGGATGGTTCAATGTCTGCTGTTTGGATGGTTCAATGTCTCTGCTGTTTGGATGGTTCAATGTCTGCTGTTTGGATGGTTCAATGTCTGCTGTTTGGATGGTTCAATGTCTGCTGTTTGGATGGTTCAATGTCTCTGCTGTTTGGATGGTTCAATGTCTCTGCTGTCTGGATGGTTCAATGTCTCTGCTGTTTGGATGGTTCAATGTATCTGCTGTCTGGATGGTTCAATGTCTCTGCTGTTTGGATGGTTCAATGTCTGCTGTTTGGATGGTTCAATGTCTCTGCTGTTTGGATGGTTCAATGTCTCTGCTGTCTGTATGGTTCAATGTCTCTGCTGTTTGGATGGTTCAATGTCTGCTGTTTGGATGGTTCAATGTCTCTGCTGTTTGGATGGTTCAATGTCTGCTGTTTGGATGGTTCAATGTCTCTGCTGTTTGGATGGTTCAATGTCTCTGCTGTCTGTATGGTTCAATGTCTCTGCTGTATGGATGGTTCAATGTCTCTGCTGTCTGTATGGTTCAATGTCTCTGCTGTTTGGATGGTTCAATGTCTCTGCTGTCTGGATGGTTCAATGTCTGCTGTTTGGATGGTTCAATGTCTCTGCTGTTTGGATGGCTCAATGTCTCTGCTGTTTGGATGGTTCAATGTCTCTGCTGTTTGGATGGTTCAATGTCTGCTGTTTGGATGGTTCAATGTCTCTGCTGTTTGGATGGTTCAATGTCTGCTGTTTGGATGGTTCAATGTCTCTGCTGTCTGGATGGTTCAATGTCTCTGCTGTCTGGATGGTTCAATGTCTCTGCTGTTTGGATGGTTCAATGTCTGCTGTCTGGATGGTTCAATGTCTCTGCTGTCTGTATGGTTCAATGTCTCTGCTGTCTGGATGGTTCAATGTCTCTGCTGTTTGGATGGTTCAATGTCTGCTGTTTGGATGGTTCAATGTCTCTGCTGTCTGGATGGTTCAATGTCTCTGCTGTTTGGATGCTTCAATATGTTTTTAACCAACACACAGACATAAAGGGTGTTCAATAGAGGGTATGCACGTGACATCATCATCATACCCGGAAGTTATGCGGGAACTGAGTGACAAAAAACTACTTTCTGGCCGTCCACACAACCAAACAGAAAAGTCCTATCTGATTGCATTAAACAACGTTAAATTCACTTTGCCAATCAATTTGCCACTTACTTTATGCATGCACATACCCTCTAGTAGTCTCTTTAGCATTGATTTATAAATGTTGAGTTGGGTGGGTTCTTCTGGACAGGCAGCAACAATATACTATATTTAATTTTTAGTTTTTGGTAAATGAATGTCCTACTTGGTTGCATGACAGTGTGATGCAAAAGTAGTGAACATAGAAGAAGATTATTATTTTGTTTTGTACGTTTTTTTTTTTTAATAAATATTTCAGTGATCAAATGGAACACGAATTCATCTCCTCAAATGTAACAGTCTTGGACATAGGCTATGTGGTTTCTGTCCGACGAGTACGACATGCAAATGTAGCAGAGTGGCTGAGAGCCTCAAAAGTCTAATATCTCCCCCGGTCCAGACCCTTTGGTCTAGTGGTTAAGATATTGGACTTTCATGCGGGAGATCCAAGCTCGAATCCCAGGCGTTACATTCGGGCCATGACCCGGATCGGGTTTCCCCGTGGGAGGTGGTCAAAAGGGAGGTGAGTGTAGCAGAGTGGCTCAGAGCCTCTGCCTGATGGCCTCAAAAGTCTAATATCGCACCGGTCCAGAGGGATATGCCTTTGGTCTAGTGGTTAAGATATTGGACTTTCATTTGCAGCAGACCCGAGTTCGAATCCTGGGCGTTACACAAACATGTTAAAGTGCACACACATATAAAGTGTTGATCTAACTTCCAAATGGGACCTGGCAGGTGTTTAGCTTTTAAATAATAGTGTGCGTGGCCTGTGCATGTGCGTGTGCGTGCGTGTGCGTGCCTGTGTGTGTGTGCGTGTGTGTGTGTTTGTGCGCACGCACGTGCATGCGCACATATGTGTGCGTGAGAATTGACAGTCTTTCATGGTCTTCTGCCGTCCAAGGTGGCGGCTAAATACTATTTATCTATTATTTATCAGAGTTATTACTGGGTTTAATTTAAAAAGGAGAGCTCTCAGAGGAGGGAGAACTCCCTCCAGCGCTGGGGCCTTCATTTAACACACCTTTTTTAAGTCTTTCTTCAATTTCTGTCGATTTCTCACAAATCAGCTTTTCTTTCCAAGCGGCTCGTCTCTCTCTCACACTCTGTCTCTCTCCCTGAGTCTCACTCTCAGCCTCCTTCCCCTCCCCATCTCCCATTTTGTTTTCAGCTGTGTTTTCATTATTACTATTATCGTCGATGGCGAGTCTGTGGTTGTCTCTTGCCTGTTGTCGCCTCGTCGTTGCTGTTTTGCCGCTCTGATCGCCGTAATGGGGGGGAGACAGAGTTAAGTGCACACGCCACGATTCAGGCCCCGTGTTCAGCATGTCTGCCAACTGCTTCAGTAAACAGAGCTGTCAGCGCCGATCAGCACAGAGAGATGGAGAAAGAGAGAGAGAGAGATACAGAGAGAGAGATACAGAGAGAGTGAGAGACAGTGAGAGTGAAAGAGACAAAGACGGTTAGTATAAGTTCATGCTCAACTTTGGTTCACCTTCTGTGTTCCCATGCAAGCTGAGGTGGGGTGGGGTTCATTTTAACAGTTGTACCACTCTTAAACCATCATGCAGTTGTATTTTGTTAATGAAAGCGTCCATTGTTCTGAAATCTCCTTGGTTAGTTTCCCAATCCATGCACAGCCTAGTGCAGCGCAGAAGCGCCATACTTCATGATACTGTATGATACAGTGGTTCCATGAGTCAGATGTTAGAGGCTGCGCTGGCCTTTCAGTGGTCGTCGATACAGGGTCACTGGTGAGCGTATAGCAGCATGAGGGGAGGGTATATCTGCCCTAGCAGTGGAGGGACAATGAAAAAATAACTTGATCTATTATGGAAGAGGAATCGCTTTGGAAGTGGAACCCGCGTTGATAGCTGCACTCAGGCCCCCCTGTGTGTGTGTGTGTGTGTGTGTGTGTGTGTGTTAGGACTGGAATATTTGAATACACCTCTAGCCAGATGAAATATCATCTCCATTTAAAATTGCATGATAATGTTCCCATGACCCATCATTGTCAAATCAAACAAAGCTCATGAACTGCACAGGCTTCTGAAGACAAATTCATGCTTTGCCTGACCCCCAACCCCCCCACCCCTCTAGCTGATTGGTCCTCACACCGTCGTGGGAGGTCCCGTCCTGTCCGCCTCATTACAAATGAATTCAAATACGAAAAAAAGGGTGCTATGTTTTTGGTGCCACATATAGCCCTCCACCCATATTGATCTCTCTGCCAGTCTCTCTCTCTCTCTCTCTCTCTCTCTCTCTCTCTCTCTCTCTCTCTCTCTCTGTCCTCACTGTATCTCTGATTTCTGATACCCAGGGGGCCCAGGGGGGGCACCCTCACTAGATCCACACGATTAGAGTAAATGACCTACCCTCGCTGGAGAGGAGACTGGGGTTATTGGCCTGCAGGGTAGGATCAGACACAAGGATGGGGTGGGGGTATAGGGAGATGAGGTGGAGTAGAGAGGTTGCATAATTATAGACAGGAGGACCAGGTGGAGAAGGGGGGGGGGGGGGGGGACGGTGCTTCAGTGAGGAGAAGGTGATGGTTAGAATAACACGGGAGGTGTAGCAGGAGACAGAATAACACAGGAGGTGTAGCAGGAGACAGAATAACACAGGAGGTGTAGCAGGAGACAGGATAACACAGGAGGTGTAGCAGGAGACAGAATAACACGGGAGGTGTAGCAGGAGACAGAATAACACAGGAGGTGTAGCAGGAGACAGAATAACACAGGAGGTGTAGCAGGAGACAGAATAACATAGGAGGTGTAGCAGGAGACAGAATAACACAGGAGGTGTAGCAGGAGACAGAATAACATAGGAGGTGTAGCAGGAGACAGAGAAAGGGGAGCTCAGCTGAGAGGAAAGAAAGCAACTTCAGTATTATTCTATTTGAACTAATTTACTGCCGTTGATGTCTTTGATGTCTTTTTTTCCAATGGCGCTATACCTTTTATTGATTCAGAATAGCCTCTTTTATATTTACCGTATAGCTTTCCCGACGCTAGGCAACGCTCGCTTCCACTGTGGTCCGTCAATGAAATGTTTCCCCGCCGTCCACTTCCATTATAAGTGCGATCTTTGGCCGCCTTTTTCTCGGAATTGAGGCTCAGATTGAGGTGATTGAACAAAACGTCGATGTTAGGAGCTCATAAAAGAATTGGCGCTATTCCTCTCTGTTACAATATTACTGCTTCTGATTACTTTTAAAGTGATGATCGCCAGATTGGTTATAGGCGATTGTGCTTACGGTTCATTTGGGGTGAATTTCGGGATTTCAAAAATAAAAGATGTAAGATAGGACCTTTATTGATCCCTCAGGGGAAGTTCAGTCACCAGAGGGGAGGACTGTTGTTATATATAACGGGCGTTTGATTGAGGATTGAGGAGGGTTAAGGCCTATTCACACTCCAGTTTTAGGTGATAAGGTGACCAACATGACGTCACGCCGCGGTGATAAGCGATTCACCGCTCAGCCGGACGCATCTCTGCTGGTCACCTCATCACCTAAAACAGCAGTATGAATAGGCCTTTTTAGCCAGCAAGGGGTCAGTGGGGGTCAGTGGGAGGAGCTGACGTACAGGGTATATGCTTTGAGTCATCCTCAGTGTTAGGCCTGATTTATACTTAGTTGCGAACTGCAAGCCAAAAATAGTCGATCTACAAACATCCAACGCGTCACAGTACAACGTTTTGTGTGCTTGTGGGTCGGCTATTTTCAGAGCGCGACGCCTGCATGCAACTCAAGCATAGCTCAGGCTTGGGCTCAGCTCTGGGTCTATTTTTACACTCTCATTTTGCTGTGTATTGTGAGTGGAACTCTCACAGGTGTTCTGGCTCACAGGAACGATGCTCCAGCAGCAGTCACATCATGTGGAAGGAAAGGAAGGGTCTCCCCGTCCCCCTCCAGGCCATGTTTGTCACAGGGAGGAGGTGTGGGTGTTGCTTCACGTGCGTGCCTGCAGTGTGCACGTCTTGTTTGATAGGTGTATATTCGGGTTGCTCGGTAGCAACACAATGTAAGCCCTCAGGCCCTGCTGCTAAATGTGTGCCTGTGTGTGCCTGCCTGCGCGCGTGTGTGCGATGCACACGCTTCATTGTAAGCCACTGTGCCCATCCGCTTATTATTACTGTTTCATCCTTAATGTGTGGCTGTGTATCTGTATCAGTACCTGTGTGCGTGCATGCATGCGCGTGTGTGTGTGTGTGTGTGTGCGCGAGCACGCCTGTGTGCCAGACAGAGTGGAGCAGCCCCTGCTGGGGGGGCCATTTGATCCAGCCGTGGCCTGTGTTAGCACGTGTTAGCGTGCGTTAGCGCCGAGCCCAGCGGAGCCTGCTGGTGGAGGTCAGAATCCTCCTCGGCTTCCCCTTTTTTCATCCAATTTCTGTGGCTGCAGGCGGCCGCTCGCCCCGCTTTTGTTGCCGGAGGTAATCTGTGAAGTGATCTTAATTATGGACGTTCGGCCTGTTTTTTTTCCTTCCCCCCCCCCATCGCCTGTTCTGTCTGTCTCTGTTTCTGTCTCTGTCTCATTTCTCCTTGTCTTCCTCTCCCTCTCCCTCCCTCTCTCTCTCTCTCTCTGTGTGTACATGCTTTTAATCAAACGGCGTAGTTAGCTAGTAATGAGGGCGAGGGGAGAAGCACGTGCGCTTCTCCTTACACATGCTGCGAGGAGGCGCCAAGGTGGAGTAGAGGAGGCGGGAAGAAGGAGAACGAGCCAATAAGGGATGGGGGGGGGGGGTGTATGGGGGGGTTGGGGGATCAAAGGCTTCCCGACAATTTGTCAAGAGATCTAAAGTGGCTGTCCGAGTCCATTGTACTGTATCTGTACATCAGAAATGGAAATGGGAACAGAATTGGGATTTTTAAATGCTATACAGTATGCGAGATTCCGAGTCTAAATGCAAAATAAAATTTAAATAAAACAAGTTAAAAGTTCCAGCTGTAGGAAATGGAGGCAGTGAATTGACCCATCATCAGTACCTAGCAATTTAAAGATACAGCCTGAAATTATCTCCCGAATCAACTCACCCGTGTGCAGCAGGTGGTCTGCTAGCGGTTTCTTTTCTGTGAGATGTAGGACGTTTTGTAGCTATAACATCGATGGGTTCTTTAGTGGACAGCATGAGCTAGCTCATCTTAATGTTGTTAGCATGTACATTAATGTACATAAATTATATTCATGCATCCTATTGGAAACAGTGAAAGTGAAAGTGATCTTGTTGCATATATATAGGCTAGTGAGTGATGAATTGATTTTGTGGCTGACATTATGTATTTCTTAAAGGAAAACATTTAGGGGAGGGAGGGCGGTGGTGAGGGCTAGATGGAGACAGGGGGGGGGGGTGTACCGGGGTGGGGAAGAGGGTGTTAGATGGAATCCATTACACATAAACAGCCTAGGCATTGACGAGATGATCCGCAGGGATTAGACCCAAAATCCTGATGGACACAGAAAGGTGACCACACAGGGAGGGGTGTGTGTGTGTGTGTGTGTGTGTGTGTGTGTGTGTGTGTGTGTGTGTGTGTGTGTGTGTGTGTGTGTGTGTGTGTGTGTGTGTGTGTGTGTGTGTGTGTGTGTGTGTGTGTGTGTGTGTGTGTGTGTGTGTGCGTGCACACGTGTGTGTGCGTGTGAACGTGCGTGCATGTGCAATGTGCATGTGTGTGAGTAAGAGAGAGAGAGAGAGAGAGAGAGAGAGAGCGTGTCTCCCAGAACAATAGCGTATGCCACTTTGACTCACTATGACACCCCACCACCATTACCACACACATGCACATGCGCACACTCACACGCACGCACGCACGCACGGACGCACGCACGCACGCACACACATGCACACACCATTGCTCTGTGCCTCTATGCAGTCGCACGGAGAGCCATTTCCAGGTCAGGGGATAAGGTCAAAGGTCACAGGGTAGGCTGTGACTGCCAATCAAGGCACAGCTAACACTGTGTGTAGAGTTCAATGTCAACCTGACTGATAAGAACAACATCTCTCTGCTGTCTGTCACGCACAAACCAATTTAAACAAAGAAATACTGCCTTATCAAAGTTGGTTGTGACAGTTTGAGGGTCCAATGGAGTTAAGAGGTTTTGCCAGAAGCACTTTTTAATTTATTTATATTATATATTATTTATTTTTTATTTTTTTAACCAACACACAGACAGACGTAAAGGGTGTTCAATAGCATTGATTCATGAAAAAAGAAAACTAAAATCTGAAAAATGGAGTTAGCTGGTTTCTGCCAGACAGCGTAGATATATTTGATATAGAATCACCCATAGCAATATAAACACTACTGCACTAGAAGTAG
>NC_136808.1:31661377-31703877 GCF_951216825.1 Electrona antarctica
CAAGACTCCCTCCATTGTTTGTGCCTACTAGTGTTGATTTTGACAGCATGTAGTTTCGTCGTAATGGCTGTTTTTTACACTCACAACGTGTCGCAGTTGTGAACTTGTATATTGGCTATTTTCAGAGCACAACCTCCGAGCGCAACCAAACATAAAATGACTTGTACTAGATCTCTTCTCCACTAGTCCCTCTCTAACATTTTAGTCTAGTTTTTAATTGTTGACGAAATCATCACTGCCCCCCCCCCCCCCCCCCCCCCCCCCCCCCACTTGTTATGGTTCAGAGCTCGGCGCAAAGTTACTCAGAACAGGATGTTAAATATATAGCACTGGGGCAGAGCGAAGGGGGAGGGGGGGCGACAGTAAGGGAGAGAGGGGAGGGTGGTTTATGTCTGTGTGATTGCACTATTCCTTGATGTATGCAACCATGTCAGGCAGTCATTGTCTCCTGGGTAAAGAATGATAGTTCAAATACCTAGCATCTCTCCCTGGTGCTCCAAATGCTCGCCTTTGAAGTTTTTATAATCCATCTGTCATCTTGCGAGCAGGGAGGGCACATGTTCTGTACCGCTCAATTACGGAATTCTCTTTTGCCGGCTACAATGAGACAGGAAGCAAATAATATGGGCGACCCCAAAAGAGAGGGAGAGATAGAGAGAAAGGGAGGGAGGGAGGGAGGGGAAAAAATGGGAGGAACGGGTAGTGTGGGGGTGAGAGGGAGAGAGAGAAAAGGGGCCTAGAGAGAGAGAGAGAGAGAGAGAGAGAGAGAGAGAGAGAAGAGTCGTTCGAAATTCTGCGTTCCTGGCGTTCTCACGCACTTGATTGTGTCCCCTCGTTCCCTCTCATAACAGGAGAACAAAGCCTGTTTGTTGTGGGTGGAATGCCTAAAATGCTTCCTACAGTTACAATTATGAGGAATTTGATTGAATGCGTATTGTTTAAAGCGCTGGTGATTTTGATCAATTTTTTTAAAGTGCCTTAAAATGTTACTCTGCCTCCTAAGAGCAATAACCCCCCTCCCCCACCTCTAATCAAATTTCATTTGATATAAACATTTCATTTGTATTAAAAGAGGGTAATAGATGTCACGATTGGCTAGGGCGAGAAAATATGTTGTGATTATACATTATTCATCGGCGTCCTTTTAAGATACACTCGGAATAGCTTTCTTTTTTTGTCTTGAGTGTAATGAAGTTTGCCACAGTTCTTGGTGTTAAAATCAGCTTTAATTGGTGAACACTTTGTTGTTGTGTCGCTTTAAAGGCTGCGCCGAGGCGATCAAGAATAACTTCAGATGCTTGTCTGGAAAATAACAACAGTAGCAGCAGTTGTGAGGAAAAAAAAGAAAGAAAATAAGGCACAGAAACATACTTCACTTATAGGCAGAATAGACCACCTTCTTCAGTTCACTTTATGCGACATGAAGTAAAAAAAAAAAAAACTCCCGTCAGATCTTGGTGTCTGTATCCTCATCTAAATCGGACCCCCACCACAATTCCTCTCTCTTCCTCTGCACCATGCACACCAACACACACACACACACACACACACACACACACACACACACACACACACACACACACACACACACACACACACACACACACACACACACACACACACACACACACACACACACACACACACACACACACACACAGAGAGAGAGAGAGAGAGACCCCAGTGCGTTTCTGCAGAGCGAGGCGGAGATGAAAAGATTGTTTTGAGAAACTCAAAAGGAAATTTGACATTCTTCGGGTTGCCTCTGAAACTTCCAATATTTCGGCGTAATTGTTTCGTACATGCTATATATCTTCATTTGGGGGGCTGGGGGGTGTGGAGATGAGGAATACGTCGGCCTCTTTCTTCCCGAATAAAAAGGCAGCAGAACCCCATCTGGCTGGGTGATCCGTTGCTTGGCCCTCTCCGCGCTCATCGCTGAAATAATACTCCCTCTAATGACTCCCACATATTCTGAAATCTCCCTTTTGAAATTGGTCTTGGCAGATTATTTGCAGGTACTTGAGTTGCATCTGTTTGCAATTTTGCAAATGTGGAAGACTTTAATGCCGGGGCCGAGGGGGGTTGGGGGGGCTATTTTAATCCGCCGGATAACACCGGCTGTCAACGTGAATGGGCCGCGTACGGGCGCCCATCCTCTCTCTATACCTTCGCCTAACTCCAACTTCGTTATTACCGACGGTGTCTGATTGTCTCCATGTGTTTGTCTGACTGTCACTGACTTTCATACCTTTATATTGTAGTCTCAGTGAGGATATGCTGGTCTGTCTGTCCATTTGTCTTCTATCTGTATGCAATTCCACACTACAGCCTGTGTCCAGTCCCATACTGGTGTCAGTTTTTTTCCGCCATGCCGAAGGCGTGACAGAGACTATGTTTTGCACCCTGTCTGTCGGTCCATCCATCCGTCCGTCCGTCAGTCTGTCCGTCTGCGAGCAGCTAAGCTCCGGAACCGTTGGCCAGATTGCCAGATTGTCGGCCAGATCTGTCCGACATTTCAAATTCCATCCTTATTGGCTAAGATTGGCTTCCAAACTAAAGTTTGCACGATTCGTCTGTTTTGAACAAAATGCCACAAATCACGAACGCAGCGTGCATTTTCCGTGAAATTTCATAAATCTTCCCTCTTAGCCGAGGAAGAAATGCCACCCTCTTCACATTGGCCTATTATAGCGCCACCCGGAGGCCACAATAACCTACCTGACCTGGCGGAGACCTGTGCTTTGAGGAGCACTTTTCTGTACATGTTTCAGGGTCAGGTCTCTCACTGTCAGTATAATACTTTTATTGTCTATGCTGCATGCCAGTATGCTATTTATTCAGTCACTTTGTCTTCTTATCATATCAGATTCCAACTTACAGTATTGAATAGTACTGCTTCATGTTGCATCTACCATATTACCTTGTATGATGCATCATCTATAATCATACTACAGATATATCATATAACATTGTATTTCACGTAATGCAATATCACATCATTACATGTCACATTATATCATATCTTAGGCTGTTGTCTTCAGTGGATTCAACCTGTCTCCCCCCCCCCCCCCCCCCCCCTCTCTCTCTCTCTCTCTCTCTCTCGGTTGTGTGTGCTTATGAGATGGGTGTGTGGTGTCCAGTATAAAGTGCAGTGATTAGGGGAGCTAAACCCAAGCTGAAATAAATGTGACTTCAGTACTTATTATTTATACCATGTGGTGAGCAGCTGACCGGCTTAAGCACCCCCCCCCCACCCCCATATTTCTTTTTCATTCTTTCTTTCTTTTCTTTCCCCTCCCTCCCTCCCTCCCTCCTTCTTGTCCTCCTCTTCTCTCTCTCTTTTTTAAAAAGTGCAATAAGGTGCCCTATTGTCCTATATCGCTGAGAGTGCACGGGGGGCCGTGCGTGCACGTATCAATGTGCAAGCCCACCCACCCGGTCTGCCGCCCTGGCCTGGCCCAGGCAGTGTTGACTGTGTATAGCTGTAGTAAGTGTAGGTGGTTACAATTACATTAATGACATATTTCATCAAGGCTGTTTATGCAGCCGTGCCGTAAACGAAGACGCCGAACTTTTTAACTCTGTCTCTTTGTTTTCGCGTTTCTTTCCCCCCCACACCCGCCTTCCTTCCTCTTACTTTTTGGGTTGTTTTATTAGCAACGAGGGGAGGGAGGTGCCAGAGGAGGAATTATGCCGAAAGTGTACGCCTTGAAACTTTTTTCTTTTTCTTTTTTTCGTTCCTCTCCCGCACCCCCCCTGTTGGAAATGTTTATTTGAACAGTAAGCTCATGATTTGAATATTTGTAATCCGTGCTTAAATTTACAGGCCAGATGAACTTTTTGGCACAAAACAGGCAACCATAAGTAGGATTTTCCAGAAAAAAAAGCTTTACAAAATTTTAAACCATGTGCAAGGCTTATATAATTTAGAGAAAGGGAGGGGAGCGAATAAAACAGGCCTCTGTCTTATTTACTTATTTACATCGTGTGGCACTTGACGCCATACAGCACGCGTCACTGTTCCTTCTGTCAGTGATGGAGAACCTGTTCCCTTCTGTCAGTGATGGAGAACAGCATGGAGTCTGAAAGAACTCAATATAACATAATTCAATATAACATACAATACAATATACTTCTGCCTTGCAAGGCAGAATTAAGCATTAGGGCTATGGACCAGAGCTAGGTATAGGCCTACTAGGTAGTATACAAGGTACTTGTGAGGGGAAGTAAATAAAATAGCCAAAAACATTGTAGCAGCACGCAGTCACTCAAGTGGTTCTCTCTCCTCCTCTCTGTGCTGGGTGTAAATGAACGTAGTCCACATTGACTTGTGTGCTGCCGGGGAGGCCACCCATCTTGTAGGCAGGACAGTGGGCGGGGTGGCCCCAGTGAGCAGTGGAGGGAGAGAGAGAGGGAGGGGGAGAGGGGAGAGGGGGGAGAGGGGAGAGGGGGGAGAGGGGAGGAGAGGGGAGAGGGGGGAGAGTGGTCGCTGAGGCGAGCAGAAAAGGAAGGCTTTCTTAAATGATGCTAATCAGTCCAGAGGGGCCTGGCCCTCTCTCCCTCATCAGTCTGCTGTAATTCAGATGTGCCGAGAACCTGGAATTAAATGTGTCACTGCGAGTGTCCGCATGTGTCCGCGCGTGTGTCCGTGTTGTGTGTGTATGCGCGTGCGCGTGTCCGTCCGTTCATCCATGTGAGCACTGTATGCATTTCGAATGGTTTGTATGTCTTTATATGTGTCCATTTGGGTCTGCATTCGCCAGTGTGGTGGTGTGTTTGTGCGTGTGAGTGCATGTGTGCGTGCGTGTGTGTGTGTGTGGAGGGGTTAAGCAGAACCAAATTAGTGCACGGGGAGAAGATCAGCAGCCGTGCGTCTGTGTGCACGACGACTCCTCGGCGAATGTCAAGATGATTTAGTTGTTGGTGTGCGAGCCGCGTGCCTCGGCACGCCGACCGGCCCTCCAATGGCTGCTCTGTGGTCTCTGCTTGTCACCGTCACCACAGCCAATGAATGAACAAGACTCAGTGGTGGGAAAAGTACTCAAGTATATTACTGAAGTACCAATACCAACAATGCAATGTAAAAATACTTTGTTGCAAGTGAAAGTCCGGAATTCTAAATTTACTTGAGTAAAAGTATTGGCATCAAGATATACTTAAAGTGCCAAGAGTAGAAATAATGTATTGTGCAGAATGTCCCATTGTATAAGTTTTCAAATGTACAAAATGTATTTAAGTGGCCAAAATGTATAAGTAGGGCTGAAGTGGTTAATGTATGCTTTGTAATAATAATCCAAATCTACAAAGTAACTTGTAACTAAAGTAAAAGTGCAATATTTGACTCTGAGATGTAGTGGAGAAGCAAGCAAAAGTACTGACAAACCTACTCCAATAAAGTAAAAATACTTTATTGGAGGTTCCCTTGTTGCGGGTTAGAAATCACCCATGGCTCCCGACATGCGCTGTGAGTTAAAACTAACCCGTGGCGGGTTAATAATCACCCGTGGCGTCCGCGTGTGGTATTAGGCTAGGGTTTTGGGTAGGGTGTCGGACTCAGGACTCCGATCACCGATTATTTCCAGGGTCATATCGGCCGATACCGATTACGATACCAATCTGTTACATTATTTCACCAGGTAGACGCCTTGAGGGCGAGAAGCGACCTCGAGGTCGTGCTGAAACAACAGAGCTTCTTAAGTTAAGAAGCAGGAGTTAAACTACTAATCTGGTGTCCGTGACGTCAGATTAGTTTGCTGGCCAGCTCCATATTATGCAGATCTACGTGATGATCCAGACTTGAGTGTATAGGGTTTGATGAGGTCAGATCAACATAATGGAATGTCAGAACAGGTCAGCTGCATAAATGGAGACTAAGGGTTGGATGAGGTCAGATCAACATATGGAATTAATTCTGTACTGGCCATATATGTAGCGTGTCTTGAGTGTACAGGGTTTGACAAGGTCAGATCAACATATGGAATGAATTCTGTATTGGCCATATATGGAGGCGTGACATTATACTTTTTACAGGTTTTTTACAGGTTTTCATACTGCGACCTACGGTCGCAATTATAATTTATATTGAACTCATTGCTGATTTTTTTTTTTTAAGTTTCATTTTTGTTTTGCTGGTGAAAGTAGATGGGATGCCCCCCTCCCTACGAACGGCTAGAGAACAGCTAGACAGGCAGACTATAGCTCTATGAGTACAAAGCCATTGACAGTCACATTATTATTGCGTCATACATTCTTTTTAGACCGATTCGATACCGATATGGCGTTTTTATGCCCGATATGGCACACTTCGATACGCTGCCGATTATATTGTGTATCTCTAGTTCATCTAACTCAGAGGACATAAAGCGACTCCTCAGGGTCTAAATTGTCTTTGTACCCACACCCATACCTTTTTGCCGCCAAGCATGCGTGCGTGCGTGCGTGCATGCGTGCGTGTGTGCGTGTGTGCGTGCGTGCGTGCGTGCGTGCGTGCATGCGGGGCGACGACAGTTGGGCTAACAGCTGAATCACGGTGCAGCCCCTCATAGTCCTTGGCAGTTAGCGGTGTGAAAAAGCCTGCTCTTTGAGGGCATTATATAGATTAATGTGCTGTGCCTCGGGCACATACACACACACACACACACACACACACACACACACACACACACACACACACACACACACGCATTCACACATTCACGCACGCATGCACGCTCAAACACACGCATGGATGGACACATACACACACACAGACACACCTCGCCATGGGGAGGGATTCTATGGCTGCAAGACGTGCACAAGTGTGTGTGTGTGTGTGTGTGTGTGTGTGTGTGTGTGTGTGTGTGTGTGTGTGTGTGTGTGTGTGTGTGTGTGTGTGTCTGTGTGTGTGTGTGTGTGTGTGTGTGTGTGTGTGTGTGTGTGTGTGTGTGTGTGTGTGTGAAAGAGAGAGAGAGAGAGTGTCTAGGGAGTTGTAGGACCACTGTGGCATAGGATCAGGGAAGTGTGTGTGTGTGTGTGTGTGTGTGTGTGTGTGTGTGTGTGTGTGTGTGTGTGTGTGTGTGTGTGTGTGTGTGTGTGTGTGTGTGTGTGTGTGTGTGTGTGTGTGTGCGCGTGCGTGCGTGTTTGCGCACATCAGAGTGGGGAGAGTTTAAAGGGGATTCAGGGGCGTGGTGGGGGACCAGAGAATCAGCGATGTGAGCGGCTCTGTGTGTGTGTGTGTGTGTGTGTGTGTGTGTGTGTGTGTGTGTGTGTGTGTGTGTGTGTGTGTGTGTCTGTGTGTGTGTGTGTGTCTGTGTGTCTGTGTGTGTGTGTGTGACACAGAGTTACAAATGGAGACGGACGGAGGGAGTGGATAAGAAGTGCGTGTGTGTGTGTGTGTGTGTGTGTTTGTGAGCCCCAAGCCATGGTAAGGCAAACACACAGGCTTCTACAGTCCTGGGTACCCGGGGGTTTTGGGGCGGGGGACATGGGGACATGGGGGGGGTGCGCCTAGGTGGGGGGGCTTGTGTGAGGTCTCCCTGACCTGCACCAGGCATCATCTGGCCCCTGTGACTCATTAGGATCTCTCTCTCTCTCTCTCTCTCTCTCTCTCTCTCTCTCCCCCCACCCCCATACTCCCTCTCTATCTCATTCACCCCCCCCCCCCCCCCCCTCCCAATCTTCTTCTTTTTTCAGCCAAAGTGTTAATCCCAGGGTCTGGACGAGAGAAAAGGCACAGCCAATTCATCCACCCACACACATGCGCGCCCGCCTGCGTGCATGTACCGATGCGCACGTGGATGCGTTGCACACGTCGCCCCATGCATGTCAGAATGGCAGCGTTAGAGAGTTTCCTCACTGAATTTAAGGGGCTTATATAAATAGAAACAGTGGTGTAATGGAAGTAACGGCGACATTTCTGCCTGCCTGGGTAAACAGCACGTTTAAAAACTCACATCTGCCTCTTTGTCACATCTCTTATTGTGCCTTCCTCTCTCTTCCTCTCTCTATCTATTTCTCTCTCGCTTTCTTTCGCTCCCCTGTCTCCATGTCTCTTTCACTGATTCTGATTGTTAATGTTTCTCCTGTTCCAGTTCCATAACTTCACCCCTCTGCTGAGAAATATGGGGGAGATTTTCTTATCTGGATTTTAGCACATTCCATTCCAGATTAGGCACATCTGTTGTTTTGTGAGTTGTGTGTGTGTGTGTGTGTGTGTGTGTCTGTGTGTGTGTGTGTGTGTGTGTGTGTGTGTGTGTCTGTGTGTGTGTGTGTGTGTGTGTGTGTGTGTGTGTGTGTGTGTGTGTGTGTGTGTGTGTGTCGCGTGCGTGCGTGCGTGCGTGCGTGCGTGCGTGCGTGCGTGCGTGCGTTTGGTGCACAGTTTTATGTGCTTGCCTGCATCTGTGACTATGTGTCTACACAGTATGAGAGTGCGTACTTGTGTGTGTGCACACATGAATCTGTGTGTGCATTGCAGGGCGGGTGTCTTTGCCAGTACGGCACGGTTGCTTTGTCACAAATGACACACTTAGCCCATCATCACAGGGGTGCTGCTATATCTGCCTATCTCTTACCAAAAATACATGCGAGTACCGTACATGCGCGCTTCCACATACGTGTACATATATAATACATGCATGTGCTCAGAGATTGTGTGTGAGCATGGTGGAGCCGCGGTGGCAGCCAGCAGCCTAAATAACCTACTTTGGTCTGACACCGGCATCAGTCGTCGTGGAGGTGCACATGTGCAGAAAGCTATTTGGAAAGGGCCTCCTCGTGGCTGTCAGCTTTTATTATGCAGCGAGGTGTCATGTTTGTTAGGAAGCTGAGTGCAGATGGCAGAGTGGAAGAAATGGATCACTAATTTTAACAATGATTAATGAACAGAGATGGAAAATGAATTACATCGGACTATTGGAGGCAAGGAATATTTTCTCTGAAAATGTTAACTTCGGCTGCCAGGCAGCCCCGGCCGCGCTGTGGGAGTATATTGGAGGGAGGGAGGGGTGTGCATGTTGCGCGCGTGTGCGCTTCGTGCGTGTTTTGTGTACATGGCGAGTGTTTTGTTTTTGCATGTTTTTGCATGTGTGTCTATTTGTATGTGTGTGTGTGTGTGTGTGTGTGTGTGTGTGTGTGTGTGTGTGTGTGTGTGTGTGTCTGCGTGCGTGCGTGCGTGCGTGCGTGCGTGTCTGCGTGCGTGCGTGCGTGCGTGCGTGCGTGCGTGCGTGCGTGCGTGCGTGCGTGCGTGCGTGCCTGCGTGCGTGCGTGCGTGCGTGCGTGTGTGTGTGTGTGTTGATGGGAGAATTTATTAGCATTTTGTGTGCATGTATTCATTCACATTTGTGTGTGTGTGTGTGTGTGTTTTTTCTTCATTCCCTGCATCCTTTCTAAAATCAACACTTCACTGCTCTTGCCTATTACTTTCCCGTTCGCCTGCTTAAACACTGACTTCTTTATACACATTGTTTTTTCCCCCGGTGTGCAACGCACTAGTGGTTAAGGCACACACTCTTTAATAAGGTAAACACACCAAAAGGTTAGATTGTCTTAAAATATGGCAGATATTTTCATTACCATGTACTATATGGCTCGGAATCAAGTTACGGTGATAATTTAAGGGCCACCTGATCCAGGGGACTGATTTACAGCGACAGTTCACTCCGATGGAACTGTTATTGTCTCACCTCGGCCTTTAGGATAGCTGGCGTTGTTGTTTTCTTAGGATTATGAACAAACGTGTTCAACATAACGGTCAAAAAGAGAAAAAACATTTGAATGTGCATGGAAAATCTAAGCTGGAGCATATGTTTTGATCCAGAAGAATCAGTTTTGCACTTGCTGTAATAACCACATGAACCCTAATAGCATCCCTATTCTGGGAATGTCATAATAGGCGAACATTTGGCCAAAATAGCAGATCTATAGTCTCACGACGTGGCACAACACACCACGTTGAGGACCAGACATCTGGGGGACACGGGTCAATGAAGAATAGGGCTTAATTGTGGTTTGAAACCCTATATTATGCTTCATCGTACGACAACAATTAGCCAATTGTGGATTTGTATTTTTAATACTTTTTTAAAAAGGCCAGAAATATATACATTCAGAATCCACACCCGTCACATGTTTTACTGACCTTAGGCTTTGTCCAAGTGGCGTAAAAGGAAAAGCCCTCTGCCATGCAGATGGCAACATTGCAATAGAGTTTGACACAACACAAGTCAGACAGTGCAGATTCTCATCTGTGCTGCATGCTTGTGATCTGAGGGCTGTTGCTTTCCATTCCCTCCTGTCTTCATACCAGTATCTTATGAAGTAAAAACCTGTCTCTGGTTTTCCCACCGCTCTGTCTCTGTCGAGGTTTATCTGGTGGGCGGTCGGTGCAGCGTGGTTTAATAGGTAGATGTGAACTATTTTGAATTTAATTAAGGACCTTATGGGAAATACTTAAAGGCAGAAAACACAGCAACTTCTGGCAACAGTGTGTGTGTGTGTGTGTGTGTGTGTGTGTGTGTGTGTGTGTGTGTGTGTGGAAAAAAAGTGAGATCTCAGGTTACAGCAGCATATGCTAAGCTCTCAAAAACATACACAATGCCTTTGGTGAACAAGGTAGTCGCTATGCCCTTGGGAGCCAATTTAGATTGTGACTTAAGGCAATGTGGCTCTGCAGTGTGGCTCTGCAGTGTGTGTGTGTGTGTGTGTGTGTGTGTGTGTGTGTGTGTGTGTGTGTGTGTGTGTGTGTGTGTGTGTGTGTGTGTGTGTGTGTGTGTGTGTGTGTGTGTGTGTGTGTGTGTGTGTGTGTGTGTGTGTGTGTCTGTGCGTGGTTGCGTGCGTTTCCTCTTGATGCTGTAGTGAACAATGTAACAGTTTCCCTTGCAGAGCGTGGCTCTCGCTCAGACCCACCACTTGCACATCGACCCTGGACATACAGGTCCATTTTCACATGCACTGGGTTACATTTACACTCAGGATGGTTGCTGTGTATCAGGGGACAAGCTCACAATCCGTTGCATTAATTTGTGATGCATTGCATTGTGAGCTTGTACATCGGCTATTTGTATGGCGACGAGAGGTCCAAGTACTGTTGTATAGCCCACCACCGTTTTACTAAGAATAGAGGGTTTATGTGGTTATCTTTTCCCATCTCTCTCTCTCTCTCTCTCTCTCTCTCAGAGTGAGAGGATGTATATGTGAGGTCCCGTTCTGGATGCCACTCACTGAGTTACGTGCCGCTGCTTTAAAAGGGGAGTGGCATTGGCCTTGTACTTCACACAGCTTCATGTCGGCTTGATTATTTGTCTGGTGTTAAGCAGCGGCACTTTAAGGCCGGATCGGATAACATTCATCGTGCTGAGTAGGCTTCTCTCACATTTTCTCAGCTTGTCTCAGTCTCTCTCTCTCTCTCTCTCTCTCTCTCTCTCTCTCTCTCTTTCTCTCTCTCTCTCTGTGTCTTTGAGGAAAGAGCTTCCTGTTTTGCCTCATTGTGGTGGTTCAACTGTCAGGAATGGTAAAGCTTTTAGTGCCCATACTAACCAACATAATAAGCCTGACATGCTTTCATCATCAGCCTTTTCAGGAGATGTATAATTTTTTAATGTGAACTGGATTGGATGTTATAACATTGAAACGAATAAATAGAGGATAAACCACGATCAATATACTCTTGTGGATATATCTGCAAAGGGAAGCTCTAAGAAACAATGAAATACTGTGGGGGTTAAAGTAGTACCTCAGTGGTACAGTTTAATGGGTCTTTTTTTTACGTCTGTTGCCAAACTTGTCAAACTTCAAATGTGGCTGACTGTGAATTTCCTGGTGTCTGTGCTTTGTTTACAGGGTCTTGTTGTCGTTCCCATCATCACCTCCTGCGAAGCTGACGTCTCTCTTCCTGAGCTGGGGCGTGTGCACGTGCAGCAGCAGTCAGGCAAGGTATGGATCACTGGCACACCGATTGATCACGTAAAACGCAGAGGATATTAAAGGTGTCTGTCACCACGGTAGGAAAAACGAAACTGAGAAGAGAAAAAAAAAACACGCACATACACGCCACCATGTGCACGCTCGTGCTGTGACAGCACACGTTCACATGTGTACTGTATGCGATAGTGTGTCAGTTTGTGCGTGAGTGCGTGAGTGCGTGCATGCGTGCGTGAGTGCGTGCGTGCGTGCGTGCGTGCGTGCGTGCGTGCGTGCGTGCGTGCGTGCGTGCGTGCGTGCGTGCGTGCGTGCGTGCGTGCGTGCGTGCGTGGTGGTGGTGGTGGTGGTGGTGGTGGCCAGTGAGGTGCAATAAGGTCGTGACTCGTGGGTGGAGCAGAGTATAGGCGACGCTTGAATAAATACCAATAATGAGTGAACGTGATCGGTTGACGTCAGACGTCCCGCCCACTAATCGGCAGCTTCCATCTCAGATCTGCGACGTCCGTCTGGTCTCAACTTCCCCTGTTCGCGATCACCACCAGCACCATCATCACCACCATGCACCATCACCACCACCAGCACCATCATCACCACCATGCACCATCATCACCACCAGCACCATCATCACCACCATGCACCATCATCACCACCAGCACCATCATCACCACCATGCACCATCATCACCACCATGCACCATCATCACCACCATGCACCATCATCACCACCAGCACCATCATCACCACCATGCACCATCACCACCACCAGCACCATCATCACCACCATGCACCATCACCACCACCAGCACCATCATCACCACCATGCACCATCACCACCACCAGCACCATCACCACCACCAGCACCATCATCACCACCATGCACCATCACCACCACCAGCACCATCATCACCACCATGCACCATCATCACCACCATGCACCATCATCACCACCATGCACCATCACCACCACCAGCACCATCATCACCACCATGCACCATCATCACCACCATGCACCATCATCACCACCATGCACCATCATCACCACCATGCACCATCACCACCACCAGCACCATCATCACCACCAGCACCATCATCACCACCATCATCACCACCAGCACCAAACAAACAGCCTATAGTTGGCGGAGGATGCATGGGCGCTTCATGACTTCTAAATAAAACGCGCAGCTGTCAGAGAGCAGGCTTCCTTTATGTAGCTCAAGGAGACAATTAACAAACAGAGGTGACACTGTAAACAGGTGCGAGCCATTATTCCTGGATCTGGAGGAGAACGGACGACCCATCCCTCACAATGATGGGCTGTGCACTCACGTACGTGCGTGTGCGTGTGCGTGTGTGTGTGTGTGTGTGTGTGTGTGTGTGTGTGTGTGTGTGTGTGTGTGTGTGTGTGTGTGTGTGTGTGAGAGAGAGTGATGTGAGGTAACGTGACAGCTGTAGTGAGGGATATGTCTGTTCCTGGGGCCTCGGTCACTATACTCCCTGCCTGATGGTCTCAATCTATGTGCCGTTATTGTCTTTGTGAACTTGTCACTGTCTGTGAACTTGGTCACTGCCGTCGGCGCCGCCATCACGGCATCATGTTCGACGTCAACATGCCGTGGTTGACGTTGTCTCCGTAAAGGACAATAGTCAGAGCTATGCCGAATGTTTCCAAACTGTTCACATTTGAGACGCTTTTGTCTCGCATGGTTTCTTCCCGCTCGTTTCTAATATAATTTTTTTGCTCCTTCGCCTCGCCATAAAATCCATACACGTCTTTATTTTTCTTCCCTTGTCTTCCCCCCCCCCCCCCCCCTTCCTCCTCTATCCAATAATTATTCAGCCGCGCTCTCTCACACTGCTGCTTTCTTTTAATTCGTGATAGACCGTCATCCCGAGAGTTGGCGGGAGAGAAGGAGAGAGCGAGATGTGGGGGTCAAGCCGGTTTGTAAAAATTGATTGCTTGTAAAGTGCTAATCAATGGAAACCTTTTCTCTTGAAGCTGGAAAATTCATGCTATAACATTTATTGAAAAAGATTCTGAGACCTGGGGGTCTCGGCGTGGATGGCAGCTGTCCTCTGAAGGGCGAGCTCGGCCAGCCGTCCGTCGGAAATAATTGCTCCGCGTTCGTTATAAGGCCTGATTTACACATAACCCTGCGACGGTGTCCCGCCGCAGAAAACAGTCGATCTACACACTGCATGGTAACGCGATGCTTGTAGATGTGCTGTTTCTGGCACCAACCAAATATAGCGTATACGCCGCTTACATTTAATTCTTGGTTTCATGACTTAGTTAATTGAATATAAGTGCAATTTAAATCTCATCTATAAATGCAAGTCTCGCGTACGTACGTGTGTACGTAAGTCTAATCCATGTCATTTGAAAACCGTTCGCTCCACCGACTTCAAATTCGACACACGCGTTCCACACCCCCACAGGGAGTGCAGTGCCCGGTATCGAGTCCGTTGGATAGCCAGTTGTCCAGAACCAGCACAAAAGCCTCTTCCTGGGCTCTGGACATATCTCCATATATGGAGTTGGTCTGTTTGACATCACACAATGATGTTCTGACATCTGCATATTTAGACTCCATATTTGGGCATGCCTGACAAAGAACTCCATATGGGCAAAAAAGGGACACAAACATAGCCTAATAACTGGGTGGGGCATCCATTTCCAACTTGCATCGTTCCAAGTAGGCCAGTGCACAACGGCCACCGCTCTAGTATATTAAAGGTGCAAAAAAGTGCAATTAAAGCAACTTAAACCAGTATTTAAGCATGAGGTCGTGTGCACGCATCCGCCTCATTGATGGCAGACTGCCGGGCGAGCGCTGGCGCTTTGGCATGGGGGGTCAGATCAACATGGAATGAATTCTGTACTGAGGAGCATGTCTTGAGTGTACAGGGCTTGATGAGGCCAGATGAACATATGGAATGTCAGAACAGGTCAGCTCCATACAGTATATAGAGATCTAAGGGTGGTAGCAGGGACATTCTCTTGAGTGTACAGGGTTTGATGAGGGCTCAGGTAGGGCCGGACCTTAATTTTTGGGCATGTTGAGAACTCTAGTTTTCGCCGGCTGCTGGGCGCGGCTGCACTAATAACTTTGGGGCAGGCCCGTCTAGAGTTTGAATGGACAGATATAAGTCAAAAGGGAGACATCGAAGAGGAATGATGCATGGGGAAGGATCAACATATGGAATGTCAGAACAAGTTCTGACATATATCCATATATGGAGATCTGAGGTCTGAGGTCAGATGTAGAGTTGCTGGCTAATATTGATTGCATCAGGGATCTCCATATATGGGCTTAACCGCGACAGCAGGTCGCATTTCCTATGACATATCCAACCCTGATGGTGTCACATGATGTCACAATGACCTGGGCAGGCACCATATATGGGGGCTGATGTCACGTGATGTCACGATGACCTGAGCACCATATATGGTGGCTGATGTCACGATGACCTGGGGGACTGCCTGGTGTGACACACTGACGGGAAATGCAAGATTCCATAGTAAATGTGACCTGCGGTCGCAACAATTAACCATTGAATCCATAACATTTTAGTAATTAATTATTACATTATTTTTAACCAACCTGTATACTGTTGTATACACCTTTTTGAATAACCAATACAGGTGGCCATGTTTGTCTTTTCTCCAGTCCTCAGCGATGGTCTCGTGTTTTGGAGCACATTTCACCGGCTACAGATTTATTAATCAAATATAGCACGGGTGACTAATGGCATTTTGGCGGGTGTCATATTGGAGGTATGTGCTACAGATTCCTCTCATATTGGAAGCAGAACTAACACATGCTCCTTCTGACGTGTTCTCACACCCCTTCTCACACAATCCGCTCGCGGGAACACACACTGATCCAGCACGAGTGTGCACGCACACGCACGCACACACACACACACACACACACACACACACACACACACACACATGCACGCACCCGCAACGCACGCACAAACGCATTATTACGAGAGAGAGAGAGAGAGAGAGAGAGAGAGAGCGGAAACATTAGACACATTTATTTGCACACACCCCTTACATTCCAAACCTGAAATCCTGGAAAATGAATACCAACCAGATGATGTAATTTAAAGAAATTACTTTCATACATTGCTCACATTTTGACGAGTTTGTTTGTTCATCTGTTTATTATTTCGCAAAACCCTACGGTTACACTTTGCATGTAGGCCAGGCCATTTTGGTGGTGGCCCCTGTACAGTTGAAAGCTCTGTTTAGTGTGTGAGTGTGTGTGTGTGTGTGTGGGGGGGAGGGGGGGCTGAACAGAATGCCATCTTTTCATGAGGGTCCATTTTCCCACAGTGGTCCAAATGAAGGGGTCGCTATTAGACCCGTTACTTTACTGTAGTTATTATAGCGTAAAGATTGTTGTCACCGCAGTGTGGGACTTTCTACCCCGCTGGCACAATGAAGGCATGATTGGCATCATAGGGACGAATGTCGCCTCTCTCCACTAGTCCCTGAGACACACTCGTTCCTTTCCATCCTCTCTCTCTCTCTGTCTCTCTCTCTCTCTCTCTCTCTGTCTCTCTCTCCAGAGGAGTGGCAGACTTGGAGGGAGTTAATGATTGTAATTGTTTAGATTTTTTTTTTTTTTTTGTAACATTGTGGGATAATTATTTAAGAGGTTCATGTAGTCATTGTTATAATCAGTAAAGAGAGATTACACAAAATCTGCATGCCAACAGATGGCACTTGGCTCTTGTTGTTGTTTCATATTATACGCTGTGTGGAACGTTCGCTTGCGGGCAACAGTAAAAGAGGGGAGTGGGCGGGGGGGCAGAGAGAGAGAGAGAGAGAGAGAGAGAGAGAGAGAGCGAGAGAGAGAGAGAGAGAGAGGGGCCAAATTATAAAACAATTCATCATTTATCAATTTATCACATATTCATCCCTGGGGAGAAGAAAGGGGACCCTGTATTTGTAATTAGAACCTATCCTGTGCCAAAGCCACTTTCACTGACCAACTAACTAACTCATTTATCCACCAACACAACTAACCCATCTGACTCAACTAACCCATCTGACTCAACTAACCCATCTGACTCAACTAACCCATCTGACTCAACTACAGGCTTAAGCAACCCACCAACCCACTGACCGACTGACCAACCAACCAACCAAACTAATGAACCAACTAACCGTCCAACCAACCAATGACCCTGCAGCACACACATTCTCTCTAAGTGGGTGAGGCATAGTGTGTAGTGGGGGGGGGGGGGGGGGGGCTTTCTACACAACGGGCAGTATTTAACCATTAAAGGCCTGACCCCTGTGACTCAGCATCGCAGCAGTGGGCCACTTTGGGTCGCTCACACGCAATCCAATTCACAAATAAGGTCAGCGTTTGTTAGCTGCAATCCTTTGGGACAGCTAGGCCCTATACGCATGAAGGATCGGCCATTCTGAACTATCAGCCTGATGGTGCTTCATATCACAATCCGCTGTGTTGTCTGTCCGTGTGTGTGTGTGTGTGTGTGTGTGTGTGTGTGTGTGTGTGTGTGTGTGTGTGTGTGTGTGTGTGTGTGTGTGTGTGTGTGTGTGTGTGTGTGTGTGTGTGTGTGTTTTATGTGTTTTTCCCTTATTGTTATTTTTATTGTATATGACACAGAGACACACGGAGAGAAATAAAGCGAGCAAGGAGGGCTGTTGCTTTCCAGGGTCGGGGAGCGATCAGAAACACCAATGCCTCTGGCCTACATTCCTTACTAATTGTATAATTGGAAAAGCTCTCCAAATGAGCAAGCGAGCAGCACCCCCAACCCTCCGCACTTAGCCCTATACTGTAGCTCATCTTCACAACACCCCTCCCCCCACCTCCTCTCCTTCAAAGCAAATCACAAAAGAGCATTTTGGGAATAATAATAATTTTAAAAAGCCGTCCATTATTAATCCCACACACACCAGCCGCAGCCCTGGCTGGCACCAGGAAGGCTGGTTAGCATACATACACATCTATAAGTTACTGTCTGTCTGTCTGTCTGTCTGTCTGTCTGTCTGTCTGTCTGTCTGTCTGTCTGTCTGTCTGTCTGTCTGTCTGTCTGTCTGTCTGTCTGTCTGTCTGTCTGTCTGTCTCTCTCTGTCTCTCTCTCTCTCTCTCTCTCTCTCTCTCTCTCTCTCTCTCTCTCTCTCAATTCAATTCAATTCAATTCAATTCAATTCAATTCAATTCAATTCAATTCAATTCAATTCAATTCAATTCAATTCAATTCAATTCAATTCAATTCAATTCAATTCAATTCAATTCAATTGAGCTTTATTGGCATGAGAAAACGTACGTTTACATTGCCAAAGCAGAAGTGGAACAAGACAATCAAAATAGAACAATGCATTTACAAATACATATTGGATATAAATAGGAATTAAATAAAGGTGTAAACAGAGCTGTGTTATATTAGCACTTTGGGTAATACTATCTTGTGAAACTCTAAAAAGATTGTGCATTTTCTGTCAGAGATAGTTATACAATATACATCCATATAGAACAGTGTACACATATGGTTTGTATTCCTTAAGGTGCTTGTATTCCATTTGACATCCTTCTCCTGTCACAGCAGCTCACAAATCTCGCTGCTGTGTTTGCACATTGTTGTACTCCACCCAACAGATATGGGAGTTTTTGGTCATTAGTCATGTTTTCAAACTTTCTTTGGGTGATTGTAATCAGTGGAAAGTATATATATGTCTCTGATGTCTTGGTAGTTGGTACAGTGGACAGACGGTTAGGAAGTGTAGCTCAGTCTCTACCTCGTTTTGTGTGCAGTGGGTGCACAGTCTGTCTTCTATTGGGAGCCAAGTCTGCCTATCTTTCTCAATCGCAAGACTGTGTTCACTGAGTCTATATCGAGTTAATGTTTTCCTTAATGTTTTCTCTCTCTCTCTCTCTCTCTCTCTCTCTCTCTCTCTCTCTCTCTCTCTCTCTCTCTCTCTCTCTGTCTCTCATGAACACACACATTCACACTAAACTGTGTTTATGTGTCTAAAGAGAAACACTTAATGTAAAGTACATTAATTCACTTAATTTAATCTATCTCTGACTGCCCCGTGCACCACACACACACACACACACACACACACACACACACACACACACACACACACACACACACACACACACACACACACACACACACACACACACACACACACACACGTGCGCGCGCACACACATGCACATGCACGCCAGGCATGCACGCCCAAACCCCACCCCACCCTGGAAGCAAAAAGTGAAAGAAAGTGGAAAACTACTCTCATAAACTTTGTGCCGCCACCCCTCCCCCGCTTATTTATTTATTTTAAGGCTTGCCCTGTCTGCTCAATAAGGGATGATGTACCTGCGTGCTGTCTTAGCGTTCATATTTTACTGTTAGTGTCGGCGCTCATGGTCAAATTGGATTTCCTGATTTATGGGACCCGCCGTGTGCCGCTCATTTCCATGGCTACAGGAGGAGCGGGGGCGGGTGATGGGGGGGGGGGGGAGAGGGGGGGGATGATTTCTGAGGTCGACGACTCGTCTGAGGGGGATTGCGCGGGGTGCCGTTAAAACGCAGCCGTTAATTAATGCTATTGATCAGCAAAAAAATAAGAGGCAAATGTGATTTGCATACAGCCTGAGTGATCAATGCATTAACCGATTTTTTTCCCTTCTCCTTTCCTTTTCTTTTTTTCCTCCCCCCCTCCCTCCCTCCGACGAAATCTGATTTCCTGAGTTTTCAAAGTGAGCGAGAGAGAGAGAGAGAGAGAGAGAGAGAGAGAGAGAGAGAGAGAGAGAGAGTTCAGACTAATGGTGGATCGATCGCAGGGCCTCTTGCAGACGAGAATACAAAGCATTTTATTATCTGGTGAAGGGTGAACAACATATACCAAGATGCAGTCTGATGTTGTATGTCTGTGTTCCGTGGCGGTTCCCTAACTTCAAAGACATATAGGAAGGGATTGCCACCATATATACGTGTGTATGTGTGTGTGTGTGTGTGTGTGTGTGTGTGTAAATGGTGCATTTATATAGTGCCTTTATCCAAGGCGCTTTACATAGATTGTGCATTACATTCACCCATTCACACACACATTCATACACCAATTGCGGCGGAAGCCATGCAAGGTACCAACCAGCACATCGGGAGCAATTTGGGGTTCAGTGTCTTGCCCAAGGACACTTCGACATGTAGACAGGAGGAGCCGGGATTCGAACCGCCGACCCATGGATCATTGGACGACCTGCTCTACCTCCTGAGCCACAGCCGTGTGTGTGTGTGTGTGTGTGTGTGTGTGTGCATGTGTGCATGTGTGCGTGTGTATATGCGTGTGTATATTTATATATATATATATATATATATATATATATATATATATATATGCGATCAGCAGTATGCGATCAGCAGTATAAGTAAAGAACTATAAGTGTATAACTGTTTATTGTAACTTGTGTGAAAAGGTGTCATATAATCCCATGAGGGATGGGCCACAAGGTGGCATGACACTTAAATAAATAAAATCATTCATTCATTCATTCATTCATTCATTCATTCATTCATGCATTCATTCATTCAAATTCATTCATTCATTCATTCATTCATCCATTCATTCATTCATTCATTCATTCATTCATTCATTCATTCATCATTCTATATATATATATATAGCCTATACTGAATGTGACTTTATACAATGTTGCGCAAATACATTAAAAAGGGACTTATTGCGCGATCAATGAAACTCACACGTTCCTCCACCAAAAACCAAAATAACAACGGTAACAGCAGCAACAACAAGATTAGGGGTGCAAAAACCCACTAGTTGTTAAAATAGCAATATGTGTGTTTTTTCTTCCCCTCTCTCTCCCTCTCTCTCTCAAGAGCAGCTTATTATAGTGTATTGATTTATAAAGCTTTAAATGTGATCCTCCATGTCCAAGTCAAGGGCAGAGTGTGAGAGGGAGAGAGAGAGAGAGAGAGAGAGAGAGAGAGAGAGAGAGGAAGAGGGAGAGGGAAGGGGAGGGGAGAGGGAGAGAGAGGAGGAGAGAGAGAGAGAGAGAGAGGAAGAGGGAGAGGGAGAGAGAGAGAGAGAGAGAGAGAATCAACAGAAGATATAGAAGTGAAAGACAGAGTCGAGACAGGGAGCAGGGCATGAAAAACAGAGAGCAAGCCAGAATGGAAGAGAGAAGGGAGGAGGTGACTGGAAACAGATAAAATAGACATAGACTGAGTGGTTTTCAACCAGTGGCAGGGGGACCACAAGTGGTCCTTGAGGGGATTCCAGGTGCTCCCCATGCAGCAGAGTGTAAAATTATATTTTTGACACTTAAACATCTGCATTACTTAACGTACAAGAAGTCTACGCAATTGGATAATGTAGAATAATTGTTATTTTGATCTAAGTTTGCATGTTGGAATTGTGGACAAAATCTTCAACGATAACAAAATATTCTGTATACAATTTAGGTCTGAGATGCTAAATCTCATCAAATGGTGGTCCGTGTGGCTCAAATGCAGAATAAATAAATAAATGGACCTTGATATGAAAAAGGTTGAAGACAGACAGACAGACAGACAGACAGACAGACAGACAGACAGACAGACAGACAGACAGACAGACAGACAGACAGACAGACAGACAGACAGACAGACAGACAGACAGACAGACACAGACCAGTCCATGACACAGAGAAGCAGCGGCGAGGCATTTTCAGAGCCGTTCTGGAACACAAAAGGGTAATTGTTTTAGCCCAGATGTTGCTTTCGCACAACAAGCAGGATACAATGTTCCTACTGAGCTGATGAGCCCAATCAGTGAAATGATTAAAAATTGATTTTGTCCCTGTAATTACAGTATGTAAACTACTTAGCCGGGATTGCAAAGGAAGTGATTTTCTAATTACGTATATACTCTGGTGTCTAATGATTGGTTTTTTGAAGTAATGAAGAGAGGGTCCTAACGACTCCACTGTGTTCTGTTGTTGAGGATGTAGAAAAGGAGAGGATGGAGGGATGAGACAGACCCAAAGAGAGAGAGACACAGAGAGAGAGAGAGAGACCCAGAGAGAGAGAGAGAGAGAGAGAGAGAGAGAGAGAGACTCATCACTAGGGCAAGGCAGCAGGCAGCAGACAAAGGGGATGAAATTGAATTTTGGCCAGCCGGTGCTATAGCGCGCTAACACGGGGCCCTGTGTTAGTTAGCATGGGATCTGGATGGCTAATGGCGGCTGTGACTTCTCATGGGGGGGTCACTCACCAGGCCTCGAACCAGCCCGGCAGTCTGGCCCCTGCAATTAAAACCTCAGGGGCCGAGGGGATTCAGGACATCACACATGCATATGACAATTATAATTATGCACTCGCACATTTGTGCACGCGTGCACACACACACACACACACACACACACACACACTCACACACGCACACGCACACGCGCGCGCACACGTGTGCACATATATAAACATATGTGCGCGCTGTGTGTGTGTGTGTGTGTGTGTGTGTGTTGTGTGTGTGTGTGTGTGTGTGTGTGTGTGGGTGTGGGTGTGGGTGTGATTGTGCTACTGAGCTCAGTAGCATAAAACATGTAGCAAAAGCTGCCTTTTGTGCATGCCCCAGAACACATGGCCTTAGAATAAGTAAGAAATGTGCTCATCCCTTTGAAAGCGCCTCTCTCTTCCCTTCTCTGCTCTCCTTCCACACGTCCAGTATGTGAACGTGTGGTGAACTCTGCATTGGTGTATGTATGCAGTGTTATTGGGACAGTCAACACACAGACAGTCATTCTGTCAGATGGACATTGTAGAGGTGAACTTAGAGGGACGTTGTCCTGAACCCTTATCTATCATTTATACATTATGGATCAATAGTGTGGACTTAGACTGGTTTTTCGTCTGTGGCTTTCAATTTACAATTTAGGCATTTAGCAGACGCTCCTAATCCAGAGTGATTTTACAATAAGCAAGAACAAAAAACATAGTAATACATCAAAACATAAAAAAGTCATCATGCATCCTACCTAAGCTTAAGAACCTAAGCTTAGTGGAATATCTATCTAAGGAACGTGAGCATAACACAATGCAATGAGTTATACATTACAGCTGAACATCCCAGCTTTGGTTTGTAATTATTATGAATCATTATTAACTAATTGCTAATTAATTATTAGTGTGATTAATTATCAAATAATAATAATACTAATAATAATAATAAGGGTAATAATAATAAGGGTAATAATAATAAGGGTAATAATAATAATAATAATAATTATTATTATTATACAGTATTATTATTGTGTATTGTTGTTGTTGTAGCTGTTGTTTCATTTTCATTGTCCTGAACATGGAGATTTAATGGGGTAAGCATCTCATCACAGAACTGTTAGTGGTTCTTTAAGTTCTTTCTGAACATTAATAAGTGACAGAAAGCTAGATTAAGAAAACTGGAATGCGGCTAGAGAGAGAGAGAGAGAGAGAGAGAGAGAGATAGAGAGGAAGGGGGAAAAAAGCCTAGACAAAGCTTTGAAATGCTGCCAGTATCACCAACTGCACTCCTCTGACACAGTTGATTGTAAGAGAAGCCGATAGCACAGCCGACATGGTCCTTTAATAATTCATTTAGTTAGGCTATGATCTATCATTTTGTACCTTTTGACATGCGATATTGAAATTTAATATTGCATCAATACAAATGATGTATTGCCAGACGTCAGGAGAAAGGATGTGGATTGCAGAGGGATCTCAGCAAACGTCTCCTTATTCCTCTCTCTCTCTCTCTCTCTCTCTCTCTCTCTCTCTCTCTCTCTCTCTCTCTCCATCTCTCTCTCTCTCTCTCTCTCTCTCTCTCTCTCTCCATCTCTCTCTCTCTCTCTCTCTCTCTCTCTCTTTCACCTTTTCAAAGCAGCATTGTACTCCAGAAAGGCATGAGAGAAACATCCGTCTTTCCTTTTTCTCCCCCTCACTAACTCTCAGCTTTGATATGTGTGTTTAAAGAAAAGAAAAAAACGAGACAACTTAAAACGCTCAGGGAGCAAGTCTTGTGCTCAATCCAAAGTGGTGTCGAGAGGAGGAGGGGAGAGGGAGAGAGACCCAGAGAGAGAGAGGTTTAGTGGAAGAGAGAGAGTAGCGGAGGGAACATGACAGCAGTGGCTGAGGGAGACATCACGCGTTGTCGAGATCTTTGACACAACTCTTCGCTGCGCTGAAATCCCACTGGCAACACATACACGGGCTACGAGGAGAGAGCGATGAGGTGAGGGAACCAAAGGCTGTCAGCGGAGCCTGGCTCCCAGATGGCTCCTTCTTATTCCCCATCACTGGCTTGGCCCTGTGCGGCGGGCGGGGAACACACCAACACACACACACACAATGCTTTCTGGCGCCCGGTGACGATCATACGCCACTAAAACGGTATCGGTACCGGAAAGAATGAACTGATCCCAGAACAGGGGCGCATTTGAGGCATCAGGGGATGGCAAATGCCACGCCCTAGTCTTCACATTTAACCTCAACGCAGCATGCATATTGTCCCAGAATTGTTTATGCAGATTAATTTGATTTCATTGCATGTTTTTATTTACTTTTATTGTATGCAACCATTCATTTATTAGCCACTTTCAATGTGGCATCCCAATTTTGGGAATGTCATATAGGCGAACATTTTCACACATTTCACACATGTCTTTTCGCCCCAAACAAATAGTGACAATAGTTGATCTACATGGTCTCGACGTGGCGACACCAAGTTGTAGATCAACTATTTTTGGTATTTTAGAAATGGGGCTTAATGCCTATTTTTTGCCACCCCTATTTCTTTCTGAAATTACGCCTCTGATCCAGATACCATGGAGGAACTTTCTTCCTGTTGGACGTGCTGAGCAAAAACTGGCTGAAAAAAAGACTTGCTCGCCGCATAAACTATTAAGAATGACGCCTTAGACAAAGACTTAAGAAAATACATTTTATTTTTATTTTTAGATGCTCATGAAGTGCTCAAAGTGAGGTTAAAACTAGCAAACGTCTTCACGAGTAAATCACAGACAAACAGTTTCTCTTATAGGGCTCTGGGTCAGCTCAGGTGCTGAGGATCACCACTCAAGATGTGTTGATAATAATGGGTCGTCTCTCAATAATGTTGTCCAGCTACTTTACCCCTTAAAAAGTGTGATAATAACCTAATTCCTGGTTCAGTAACTGTAATGACACTGGTACTGTATCTGTGTCAGCTGACACTTAATGTCTGCTAAGAAGTGCTGTTGGCAGTGAAAGTGGTACCACATTCTCTGCCAAACCAGAGTTTCCCAAGTTTTATTATTTTTTATTTTCATATAGAATAGCCTCACTTTGTAGTGAGTAGTGCCATCCCCGTTGCTAGACAATGCTTGCTTCTGCGGTGTGACGTCATTGAAATGTTTCCGCTCCATATATTTCTGTAACAAGAGGGATCTTTGGCCGCGTTTTTCTCAGAATTGAGGCTCAGATTGAGGTGATTATACAGAACGTCGATGTTAGGAGTTCAATAAAAACAAAATAACGTACTATTTTAGCACTATATTAGCGCTAGTACTAGCCGCCCCGGAAATGGCAGATTACTTCTTCCGGTTCGCAGGTCGACTTTCCTGGTGTTTCAATCTGAAGACCGGGGGGATTGAAAATATTCAATATTTTTAAAGATTTGTTCCCAAAATCCTCAAATATAGCAGCATGGAACTAAGTATTAAAGTCACTATAAGTGACAGTCCATTCACAGAAGCAACAGTGACACATGCACTCACAAGCTTGTGCACACAGACACACACAGTTGAGTACACATACAGTAGACCCACTTACTGTAGGGCAGATATGAGTAAGCGCAAGCACACAGACAAGAGACATGAACAATTGTGCGCGACTGCGCGTGCACACAGGCACACACACACACAGGAAGTCATTTTAAAAGGCCATAGTCGTGTGTCGTGTGTCTGATGCAGTGTGAAGATGCTGAAGCATGTATCTCACACACACACACACACACACACACACACACACACACACACACACACACACACACACACACACACACACACACACACACACACACACACACACACACAATACAAAGTGTTTTCAATACATTTTGACACAATAGTTTAAAAAAATATAGCATAACTTTTCAGATCTACAAAGTCACGAGCCACCACATTGGGTGGATTTATTTGGTCCTGTGTCCCGGGTTCCAAACCTCGAGCTAAAAACATTTGGGAAACCCTGCCATAAGCGATTGGCTCCAACACCTTTGGGATGGACATAAAGAGTGATGCTCACTGAGCAGCCTGCATTCATCAATGACTTTATGTATCTCACAAACAAAGCGCTTAACACTGAACTGTTTGGAAAACATTGTCTGTTATACAAAAAAGGTGTTATTGCATTTGTTGCTGACAAGCTGTTTATCGCAGCTTTGCAAATACATAGCATGAAAAAATTAAATAAAAAATAATAACCGAACAGATTGGCGCTCATGTCTTCAACATTTCCACGGGTGCTGACCTTTTAGGGAGTCTGTGTAAATCCCTGAATATCTAGGAAGTCTGCCAGAAGGTGTCCAGGTATGCTCACAACGAGGCAGGGAGGGAGGGACTGAGAGAGAGCGTAATAGAGAGAGTGAGAGGGAGGGATGAGAAGAGAGAGAGAGAGAGATAGAAAGCTAGAGCTTGGTTCGCTATTCCCCCCTGCCCCTGTCTGCCTTATGTCACAGAGTTATTATTTTACCTGCCAAGGACCCTGACCTGGTCTCCGCACTGTCTGTCTCACACTCCACGTCTGTCTTCCTGTCACTCTCTCTGTCTCTCTGCGTCACTGTCATTCTTTGGCTCAGCTATTCTCTTTCTCCCTCCCTCCCGTCCCCATGCCTTCCATCCAATCCTCCCCCCGCGTCGTGCATGCCCTCCCGCCAGGGGGTTGCGTTCTGTGGGTCAACACCTTGGCATGTGGGGGGCGTCGAGGGCCAGGCGACCTTTGTCTGTCATTGTGTGTAACACACCTCACACCTCACCTGGGGAGATGTGGAAGGAGCTTAGGGCTTTACACCTGCCACCGGCTTTACTGTCTTAACGCTGGAGAGATTGGCACGAGGTGTGCTTCATTCCGCTCGGCCAAACACAGGGGAGGGTAACTGGCACTGTTATGTGCATGTAGAATTCAAGCATTCTTCCATTTGAACCACTGTGAGTGCATGCATTGTTTATTTATTTTTTATATGAATGGCCCCAGTGGGAATCAATCCCCTTATCCCAACATGTCAGTGTTGGTACCATGGCGGACCCAACGAGGCTCCACAAATCCATTTTGAAAAGCATGTGAGAACTGCGCGCCACATGTAAACATTCCTTCTCTAAGCGGACTTTGCTGTTCTGGATTGTGATTTGTGCCGTGGTGGCGTGAGGCCGGCGTGAGAGATACATCAAGCGCACCTTGAGCGAAAGAACGAACGAACGAATGGAAGGGAAGGAGGTGGAAATGAAATACCCAAATGTTGCCTCTGCTGCTCTGCCGGCACTTGATTGAGTTCAGTCGGGATGGAAGTGTCTCACCCAGGGCTAGTTGTTAGTGAAGCATCCTCTGTCTTCTACCATCCACGCTGTCTGTCTGCCACGGGGGCTAACTGGTGAGCGCCGGGTGCGTTCGTTTGACGGATGCTCGCTTGCCTCCTGTGTTTTGTGGGGGATGGACCGCTGACACGTTTCATATTTCAACGGCAAGGTCTGAGGAAAAAATGAAGATTGATGTGGAAAAAAGCATAGCCACACCACAGCCCCCCCCCCCCCCCCCCCCTCCCAGTCTCTCATCCCATCCCGCGCGCATGCATTATCATTTACACATATGTGACACATTGTGTGCGCCGGGCCTATATCTATATATATGCATAGGCATGAACCGAGCACACACACACACACACACACACACACACACACACACACACACACACACACACACACACACACACACACATCCATGAGGGGGGGGGGGGGCTTCCGCCGTTATTAGAGCCATGTGATATAATTGCATTTGATCTCCAAATAAACAGGGAATCAGTCCATCTCCTTGGTGGAGACGATGGCAGACGTGATGGACGAGCAGCATTAGCGGCGGGGACAACATTAGATTTGCTCAAAATTATTGATCTTTTGTTTGCGAGCCAAGTCGGCGATAAATAACGGCATGGGCGCGCGAGCGAGAGATGTGACTCATTATCGCCGTGCCAACCAACCCGACAGACCCCTGTCAAAACAGCCCCCCCACCACACCGCCTCCACACCCCCCCCCCCAATCCTTGCTGTGTCGTTCTCCCATTCCTTTCATCTCCATCACTGCAGAGCGTTTTAATCTGTTTTTAATCCTTCTCCTCTTCTCCTCCTCCTTTAACGCCAGACCTCACCATAGTCCTATCAGATTCCCTTCAAATTATAATCCCACTGATAACCCTGTATTATTACATATCACACACGCACTGACATACGAGCAGCACGCACACAGACGCACACAAGCGAGCACGCACGCACGCATGCACGCACGTGCGCACGTGCGCACGCACGCACGCACGCCTACACACACACGCACGCACGCACGCCTACACACACACACACACACACAAATGCACATGCGCGCACATCCAAACACAGCACAGACACACGTTTAGTGTCTCGCGCAGTGTGTTATTCCTTTTTACCTTCTTAGTGGGGAAAAAATCCTTTTATCACACAATGGGTAATTTATATCCATTACCAGCGTTTTCAATCCTTTTCAGCACGGCTGTCACTGCCGTTGGCACACTCTGATTAATGTGATCTAATAATAGTCTGCCATTATATTTCCTTTAGTAAAACATGTACCAACATCCTATTCAGATCCACCAAATTCATTGCCCCTTAAAATACTTTTTTTTTTTCTCCCTTCCCTGTTTTGGGTTGAAAGACAAGATTGCTATTTTCTCTGTCTCCCTTTCCTCCCAAGAGATGTTTATTTGCGCGCGTGCGTGCATGCGTGTATGCGTGCATGTGATGGTGGTGGGTGATAATATTGGTGGGTGTGATCATGTGTGATGCTTCCCTTATTTTAAGAGCCTAACTTGTGAAGCAGACGAGTGGTGCTGAAATGCAAGGTGTGTGTGTGTGTGTGTGTGTGTGTGTGTGTGTGTGTGTGTGTGTGTGTGGGGGGGGGGGTGGTGTGTGTGTGGATGTGTGTGGTTCTGTGGTTGTGCTCTCTGTGTAATTTGGGTGCATTTTAAAGCCTCCTCGCGCAGCAACACGTAACACAATATGGCCCGTTGTTGACTGCATAGGATATATTGGATCCCTGTCTCGGTGTCTCCTGATACAGTGGGGTTCCCACCCAGACAGGCTTATAGCTCTTCAGTTAGCACCTCACCGTGGCTTTCTTTTTTTACAAACGTACCGCTGTAAGCCAATATCTGAACGTAAGACACGGTGCAACCATAGCGCTCAGATAACCAGATCAATGCACCGCTATCGCGAGACCTTGATCGCATCTGCGCTGTCGGACAGAAACCTTTATCTCCATATAGTCAACCTTTTATGTTGTTCGTTTTTTGGGGTAAAGAACATAGTGACTCACAAGCAGATCTACAAGCTCATTGTGAGCTTGTAGATTTAGTTTTATTTAACCAATGATAATATTAATAATGATAATGAAAACCCGTCAGTGAGGCTATATGCTGTTTGCACTGCTGAGATTGAGACGACTGACCATTTCTTTCAACGTTACTACTTTCTATGTCTGTATGGTGAAATGAGACGGAGTCAAAGTGGGAGGGTAGGGCATTGTTTGTAATTGTTCACATCAATTTAATTAATTTACAGTATTTACCTCAATTTATTGAAATATAGGTAAATATAGGTATATATATATATATATATATATATATATATATATATATATATATATATATATATATATACAGTATATACGTACAAGCATATGTACTATAATTTAATTTAATTTACCTGCCTAAGAAGGCCTTCTGCTGAATGATAATCTTAAAACCTAAAAATAAGAGCCGACTGACCAGAAGTGTGAGATGAGATGAGATCTAGAGCAGGTAATGGTTGGAACAGGTGACGGAGGAGGAAGAGGGATAGGAAGGATGCTGGCTCCCCATGGAATGTGCACGGATTAGTGTGTGCGTGTGCGTGCGTGTGTGCGTGCGTGCGTGCGTGCGCACGCATGGGGGTGGTCCGAAAGTGGGCTCTGTTCCTCCCAGCCGGACAGCCTGAGCCAGTCTGCCACTCGTGGGGCACGTTTCAGACGGGGCGGTGCCAGCTCTCTCTCTCACACACACACACACACACACACACACACACACACACACACACACACACACACACACACACACACACACACACACACACACACACACACACACACACAGTCCTGGCTCCCTCCCCCAAAAAGGGTTAACCCTTACTGGGTTCTTAGACTTGTATCCAGAATGAACAGGTGGTCCCACAAAACATGGGCATCAATTTCCTCATGACTTATCCCTGTGTGTGTGTGTGTGTGTGTGTGTGTGTGTGTGTGTGTGTGTGTGTGTGTGTGTGTGTGTGTGTGTGTGTGTGGTGTGTGTGTGTGTGTGTGTTGGTGGGTGGGTGGGTGGGTGCGTGGGTGCATGCATGCGTGTGCGAATGTACGTGTGTGTGCGGGAGAAGGTACCTCTGTTGCAGTTGAATCCCCTCGCATTAATTTGTGGTTTCAATGTAAAACATGTAAATGTCTATATGGTGTGTGCGACGTGCGTGTCCACACACGCGCACGCACATGTCATGCACGCTGCAGGGCTGGAGACTGGAGAGGTACAGTGAAGTAGCACGTGCGCATCGATCCGTCTGTGCACGTGTTTGTGTGAGTGTGTGTGTGTGTGTGTGTGTGTGTGTGTGTGTGTGTGTGTGTGTGCATGTGTGTCAGAGGCCCTTGGTTTTGTTTATGAGCAGTGTGGTGGTGGGCTCGTGCACGGAGCAGCTCGTGGAGGGTCCCACCGCTGTGTGAAATTGACTTCAGATGGCCGCTGTGACTCCAACAATATCACATCCCTCATTGGTGGAAAAAGTATACTCACATACTGTATATAAAAGCATCAATTACTGCAATATAGGAATACTCTGTTACAAGTAAAAGTCCGGGATTCAAAACGCAAAGTACAAACGCATATTGGTATCGAAATGTACATAAAGTACCAAAAGTAAAAGTACTCATTATGCAGAATGTCCCATTTAATGTTTCAAATGTATAATAACCTTTTGATAATAGCAAGCTCACAATGCATCGTGATGAACATGTAGATGGTTCAAATGGCCAATCTACAAGTTTTGTAATAATAATGATCTAAATCTACAAAATAACTAGTAACTAATGTTTTCAAATAAATGTGGTGGGGTGAAAGTACAATATTTGGAAGTAAAAGTATTGGAAGTACTCAACTACAAATACCTCAAAATTGTACTTAAGTATACTGTATGTACTTAGTTCCTTTCCACCACTGCCCTTTGGCAAGGGCCATGTGAGATGGATGTGTATTTACTTGTCCGCATGTGTCTGTGTATGTGCACGCGCGTTTGTGTGTGTTTGTGTGTGTGTGTGTGTGTGTGTGTGTGTGTGTGTGTGTGTGTGTGTGTGTGTGGCACCTGACCCCCCGAGTCAAACCACACTCAAACTCCAAACGCACAGCTGTCAACACTTTACATTAAAAAAGAAACACTCGTTTTTTTCTCCCTCTCTCCTCTCATTCCTCCCTGCACTGTGTAACAAAAAACATTCAGCATGCAGTGTACCATTATGGGCCCATTTGGTTACTTTTTTTTACACTCTCAGAGTTGCAAATGGATACATTAACAACAGTGTGACGTTTAAGGTGTGTTCTGGAGGTTTTTCCTGTCCAGGTGCGTATTGTTAGTCCGACCTCCCAATAATCTGACACCCATATAATTCGGACTATATAATAATATAATCCTAACTCTAACATTTCTAGGGTAGTCGGATACATGGCCCATAAATATGGGGTGTCAGATTATTGGGTCGCTATTGTAGCCATATTTTACTATTTTTTTTTAAACATTTTGAAATAGTTCAATTTGCTGATCTCCACCGATGTTGTGTAGGTTGTAGATTGGTTATTTTAACTATTTTAAGATGTCTTTCAAAATTGTGAAACATGGCAAAAAGAGTGTAGGGATAAGGGGTAGGCTAAGGCGGCGCGCAAGATAGGGCCCTTGGTGTATTGGACGGAAAACACGGCCCAAGTGCAGTCGCACCTCAGGGCCGTTTTACATAGAAGAGGGTTTAAGTGGTTTTAACTTTTTTTCCCCCCTGTTTCTCAAGTTTCTCCGTCCAGGATCCTTCCATTAAAGATAACGTGTATTGAACCACATCACTTTACCTCCCACGTACCCACCTTCCTGTCTCCACTGTTCCTTTCCCAGCAGAACAAAGATCCAAGATAAAAAGACGTTCTGAAGCAAACGCCGTTGCTCCAGATCAGAGCGTGAGCTTAGCTTTCTGTTCTTTTTTCCTTCCTTTTTTATGCATTCACATTCGTCAGGTAAAAATACTTATCTGAAAGCGAGCAAAAAACAAACAAACAAACAAACCCAAACTGAAATGCAGTGACAACAATACACAATATACAATCCTGTGAAAAATGTGTTCATTTCACTCTGGTTACAAATGTAACCATATGTACCCGGAATGAGTCCATTAAGGTTACATTTGTAAACTCTCAGAGTTAAAAAAGAATAAATCAACCCTGAGGATTTTATCGTGTGCGATTGAAGAAAACAAACAAACATTGAATGGCTTTGGAATAGCTTCCAGGTTTCCCCCTAGAGGCATACGTACAACTTGCTTGGTTCAAGTAAAGACCTGAAGGTCGTCCTAATAAGAGTTACAAGGCTCATGCATCCCAACATATCATCTACTGTAGTCCACTCAGCACACAATGGTTAGACCGCCGAGGCCTTTGATAACTGCTGCTTTTCATGTCTGCAAACACTCCACGTTCAACACTGGCTTCTCTTTATTTATTCTTTTTTTCCCCCCCTCCGCACATGTGAAATGGACGTTTAGGAAAATATGAGTAAGTAAGCAAAAGGGAGAGGGAGAAGGGGGAAAGAGAGAGAGAGAGAGAGAGAGAGAGAGCAGGGCAGAACAGAGCTGAACAGATAAACATAACAGGAGAACGGGAGAAAGAACATTTCTCTCTGAGTCAGCGTATTTAGTAAAGTCTGATTAAACGAGGTGGGGAGCCGCTGGGGGTAGTAAATAACAGAAGTGTCAAAATGTTGCTTAATGACCTGGATATCTACTGCTTGATATATGTAGCCCCGTATCTAGCGTGAAGCTTTATTGTGTTGCCTTAATGCACAGGGGGAGCTCAGATGTTTAAAGCAATGAACTGCGTGCTGAGAGTGAGTTTGCTGCACAGTCTCGCTGCAGGTTCGATTGTTGTTGACTTGATTGGGGTCGATATTATGCTGCTTCGATGCTTTATTTGAAGTGCGGCTCATAATGCCTTCTACGAAACCATGACCAAATCATGAATTGTGATTTTGCGCTATTGAGAAGACAATGTGCACAAAATGCTATCGTTTTTGGAAGGCTTAATTTCTGGCGCAGTCACATTGTTAACTCATTCAGTGGCAAGCATTTTTAACCAAAATAGCCAGAAGTGCCATGCTTTTATCATATTTACTTACTTTCTAAGTCGTCATGGAATGTTCATCTTCAGTACGATCGCACCCTGGACCGTTTATAATGAGAGCTAGTGGGATGGGGTGGTGTGGGGTAGGGTGGGGAGGGAGGGGGGGGGGTGGGGTGGGGTGCGGTGGGGCGCTGCATGTGAGGTTATTGCAGCGCTGCAGTCAGCGGTGGAAGGAAGCTAGGGGACTTATATGTTCCCATCCTCTCTACCACTACCCCCCCCCCCCCTTCCCCCTTCCCCATTCCGAATGGGGGAAGCCCCTCCCGAGGAAGGGGAGGGGGGAGGAGGGGTGGTGGAAGGGTGAACGAGCGAACGGCTGTGAGCTCAGCATATTTTTTTCCTGATCCTCTCTCTCTCTCTCTGTGTGTCTCTCTCCCTCCCAGGGCCCTGATCAGCGCAGACCAGAGCAGAGCAGTGCTTGCGGCTGTGAGGCACACTTACGGAGCTAAGCTACACGTCACACGGTCTACCAGACCTCCCCCCACCCACCCACCCACCCGCTGTCTGAGGTGACTCAGGGCTTTTTTACACAGTTGATGACGGGGAGGACGAAATGAAGGGTGGGTGGGTTAGTGGGTAGTGGATGTTGTTCGGGGCTGGGGCATTGAATTTGGATTGGAAAAATGTTGATGGTCGTGGGTGGATGTCGATGGGCATGTTGTAATAGTGGGGCATGATGCTAAGAGTTGCACTCAAGTTGAAGAGGGTAATGAAGAGAGATAGAGAGAGAGAGAGAGAGAGAGAGAGAGAGAGAGAGAGAGAGCGAGAGAGAGAGAGAATTGTAATGAGCCCATACAGCAGGTTGCATTTATCCTCACGCTGATGCAATCCACATGGGGTGATGGTGATCGTCGTCATGACGCTGATTATGATAATGACCCGTACGGGCATTTGCACTTGGGCATTCAGGCACGTGCGGACACAGAGACTCACACACACGCACGCACGCACGCACGCACACAAATGAGCGCGCGCACACATGCGCACGCACACATGCGCACGCACACACACACACACACCCACACACACACACACACACACACACACACACACACACACACACACACACACACACACACACACACACACACACACACACACACACACACGCGCGCAATTGGCCAGCATGTTCATTTGCTGGCCCTATATAAAAGTCTGCATGGGCATATCAAGAGATAATTCCTATTTAATCCCATCAGTTATCCGTTATAGTCGGGTAAATCTGTCTATCTTTAAGTCCAGGCTCTCCTCTCTCTCTCTCTCTCTCTCTCTCTCTCTCTCTCTCTCTCTCTCTCTCTCTCTCTCTCTCTCTCTCTCTCTCTCTCTCTCTCTCTCGCTCTCTCTGTCAATTCAATGCAGTTCAATTCAAATTTCTCTCTTTCTGGCCCTCTGTCTGTCTTGTTTGTCTCTGTCCCTCTGGCCCATTGGGTCCTCTCGCCAGCCCACAGCCCATAATAAGCTGTGTGTTCAGTGTAAAGGCAGTAGGTTGCGCACCGTATAAGCCTGCATGATGTGGCTAAGTATAATGTCGTGTGCCTTTTGTGTTTGCCCTGACTTGACCTCGGGGCAGGGCAGAGTGCAGGGGGGGACACGAGGGCGACTTAAGAGCCCAGTTGATTGGCAGGAGCCCGGGTGAGATGAGGCTAAGGGAAAGAAAAACACCCTCTGAGAGGATTGTTCATTTGTCTGCCGTGGAGTCGGGAGCCCCATCTGTCCTTTTGGCCTGTCAGTCTGTCTTTCTGTGTGACCCATGAAGGCCCATCCCTCTGGGCTGGCATGCCCTGTGGACGCCAGGTTAGTTCACCTCGCAGCTATTTCTAGTGCAGCCGCAGAAATGCCTTGGCCATCACGGCAGCAATATCTAGCCGAGGTGTGGGTGAACATGCTGTGTCGGTCTGCGGATAGCGGGGCTAAGACATGTAGGCAGCGTGCTGATTTATTTAGCTTGATATTGAAGTGGGGCTTGACTGTGAGCTGGGCTTGGCACCTAAATGCAGTAGTGTGACAGAGTCGGTGAACCCGGTCCCCCCCCCCCCCCCTCCTCGCGCAGCACCTACCCTCATCTCTTCCTTGGCTAAATTTGGATGATGACTCCAAATGGATCTGCTATAATTCAGATGTGAGTGGGAGGATATATATATGTGTGATATATTTGTATGTGTGTGCGTATGTGGGCGGGTGTGTGTGTGTGCGTGTGCGTGTGCGTGTGCGTCGTGCGCGTGTGCGTGTGCGTGTGGGTGTGTGTGTGTGTGTGTGTGTGTGTGTGTGTGTGTGTGCGCGTCCGTGCATGCGTGTGTGTGTGAGGGCGTAACAGTGTGTGGTTGTAAAGTGAAGCATTATGGCAAAAAGAAAAAAAAACGTCTGAATAATTTAGTGCTCACATTATTTTCTAATGCCATTCTTTAGAATCTGACTTCGTCACTCTAACAAATGCGTTTGTCAGAAAGTTCCGGGGGATTTGGCGAGGCGGCTGTGAGCGGTGAGTGATAACGACCCGACCGATGCTCAGCCCCCTTCTCCCTCTCCAACTGTTCCATATGACCCCCCCCTCCACGCACGCACGCACGCACGCACGCACGCACGCACGCACGCACGCACGCACGCACGCACGCACGCACGCACGCACGCACGCACGCACACACACACACACACACACACACACACACACACACACAGCCTCGCTCTGTGCCCTATTCCTTCCCCAGACCTAACGCATTGAGACGAAACAAAAAGGCCACATATTTTATTTATGTGTCAAAAGTGCGGTGGGTGAAGGGAGGGGGTGGGCGAGGAGGAGGAGGAGGAGGAGGAGGAGGGGGGTGCTGGGCGTATCACTCTATCCAGCGGGGTTGATATCACTCCATCCGTGCGGATCAATTCACCCAGACAGAGGGAGATGAGAGCGGAGCGAGGCGCAGGAGGGAGGGAGGGGAGGCAGAGGAAGGAGAGCTGAAATGGTGGTCTTATTGATTTGTCAAAGAAATACAGCGTTGCGTGTTATGCTTAAACGTCCACATAAACCTGAGCTGTCAGAGGCAAGCGGGTGGAGCCCTGACATTCAGCCACACAGACACACAGCATGGATTTACTGCCGGGCCACGGATACCGTTATATAAGCCAACTCCTGCTAGTCCCAACCCCATCCCCATCAGTCTAGCACCAGTCCCAACCCCATCCCCATCAGTCTAGCACCAGTCCCAACCCCATCCCTATCAGTCTAGCACCAGTCCCAACCCCATCCCCATCAGTCTAGCACCAGTCCCAACCCCATCCCCATCAGTCTAGCCCCAGTCCCAACCCCATCCCCATCAGTCTAGCACCAGTCCCAACCCCATCCCTATCAGTCTAGCACCAGTCCCAACCCCATCCCCATCAGTCTAGCACCAGTCCCAACCCCATCCCCATCAGTCTAGCCCCAGTCCCAACCCCATCCCCATCAGTCTAGCACCAGTCCCAGCTTTAGCCCCATCCCAACCCCGTCCCTAGTCTTAGCCTTAGCCCCAGTCCCAACCCCATCCCCATCAGTCTAGCACCAGTCCCAGCTTTAGCCCCATCCCAACCCCGTCCCCAGTCTTAGCCTTAGCCCCAGTCCCAACCCCATCCCCATCAGTCTAGCACCAGTCCCAGCTTTATCTCCATCCCCAACCCCGTCCCCAGTCTTAGCCTTAGCCCCAGTCCCATCCCCAACTCCATCCCCAGTCTTAGCCTTAGCCCCAGTCCCATCCCCAACCCCAACCCCAACCCCATCAGTCTAACACCAGTCCCAGCTTTAGCCCCAGTCCCAACCCCATCCCCAGTCTTAGCCTTAGCCCCAGTCCCAACCCCATCCCCAGTCTTAGCCTTAGCCCCAGTCCCAACCCCGTCCACTGCAGTCAGCTCCAGTCTAAAACCAAGCCCCAGTCCCAACATTCACTTCGGTCCCAATCCAAACCATAACCTGTCCAAATGATTTAGACTTTATTTCTTTCAAGTACCTGTATATCAATACAGCTCTTCTAATCCTCCCCTCCCACCACCACCACCACTCAATTTGTGAGCTTAGATCGGTTACTTTTGGTGAATGTTCGCCCTCAGATTAGGGAAGCTATAGGGTTCATGTGGTCAACCGCATTAAGACATGCTACAGACCTTGGTTAAAATCCCACCTTTTCACTCAATTTGTTAAAGATATCTGCATGACTGAAATGTCGGCATACTTATCCGCCATCATGAAAATGTCTTTTGTTTGACATTTGACCGTAGGGACATAATGATAGCCCTCCTTTTTGGGCTCACAGTACAGGAGAGGGGGGGCAGGGGGGTAAATTGAAAAAAAAGAGAGAAAAGCTACAGAAAAAGAGCAGAGAGTGTGCACTGGGCCATAAAAGGGATAGTTTAACCATTGATCGAGAGCAGTGGTGGAAATGGCAGCTGTAAATCAATTTTATCTTGGAGCAGCTAAAGAGTGTTTTCTAATGAGGTTAATGCCACATAATGGCCAAATGCCTCTGCTTAAAAGATGCCTGCAAGGTGGTCGCAAGAGATAGATGTCACCATGGAGAGCTTAACGCCTCGCCACTCCACACCGAGAGGAGGGAGGCTGCGTGGCTTAAATGACGTTAAACATGTTATTTTGTTAGAAACTTTAAATGTGATCCCGGCTAGATACCGTAGCTCTAGGCTACAAGACTACACAAGACTACAACTAGCGATTGCTGCATTTTAGCCCGTAACAGACAGTCACATCCAACCAGCGTCTGCCGCCGAATAATGTGGATAATGAAAAGCTTAGCATGAGCGCTGTGCCACAAAATGGTATAAATTACATTCGACTGGCAGCGTTCGCAGGGAAAGGAGCTCGCTCTTCCAACCCGCTTTTTTCACACGTAGGAAGTGGGTTGGGAACGCATGCCCCGGCAGAACAGACTGGGGACCACCAGTGAAAAGACAGAGTGACCCAGCACTAATACACCATGAATCAGGTTGGCCTCTGGCAAATAGCAGCGCTTATGAAATCTTTTATGTCATGGGAGAGACGAGGCTGGAGTGGCGGGGAGCAGAGGGCACGGCACAACGCAAACAACATGCGCGCATATGGAGCGCACGCATACAAACACATGTGTATACGCTGCCGCGAGAACACACACGCAGGCACATCCGTGGAATGCATGCATGCTCACGGTATCGCGTAATAAGACATATTGTATGCAAAAGACGTACAGTACACACATAAAGTACACACACAGCCTCTATTGTTGTCGATGAATGCTCAAAATAGACTACAAACAATTAGTAATGTTAAATAGCTAAATATAAAACAGGGACATCGGGTTGAAAGTGGTTAAAATCAGACTACGGTAGCTATAAAGTGTCTCCACTCTGTGTGCAAAGAAAATAATGGAGTACACCCAGTGCTCAGCATGAAACTTAAGGAAAGTTCATCTCCACAGACCTCTAGCATTGATCACTGGGGCCCTAAAGCTATTATCATGATCTAATTAGGTTTAACATAAGTCTGTGTCACGGCCCGGTGCAAGGCTGCCTTGTCCCCAATTCCGCACTTTCACAGCATCCCTATTTAAAAATAGCACACATATGCCACACACACACACACACACACACACACACACACACACACACACACACACACACACACACACACACACACACACACACACACACACACACACACACACACACACACACACACACACTACACACACACACACACACACACACACACACACACACACACATGCGTTGAATACTAATACATTTCTTTCCCATTTGCTTCTCATTTACAGAGAGATCTAGTTTAATGTCAGACTGAGATACAAGCGGGATGCATTGTGATTCGAAGGACAGTGAACAATGTAGATATTACTGTATGGTGTGTCCATGTGAAATGAACTGGTAAGATGTCAGAGGTGAAACGTTCAACGCAGCACATGAAGCCACTCTTAAAAGCTCTTGCTGAAAATGCGTGTCTGTTATGAACAATTCCTTCTTGAACTCTGAAAATGTCAGTGTAGTTCATTCACAAATATTGTTCCTTCCCATTCCAGGACTTATTCTTCTCTTGCGTTGACATTAATACAAAAAATGATCATCACAATTACACTATATTTCAGCCTGACCTACCTATACTGCATTCCGTTCTGTGCAAAGCTTTGACAACGTATATTGCACAATAATCTTCACTTCACTGCAAATTCACATGTACTTGTATAAATAACTACATTACATACCAGAGGATCGCTTAAAAAAGAAGAAAAACATATTCTGCTTCAGCATTCTTTAAATACTTCCTCTGACATTTGACCTTGTTGGTGCGCCGTAGCACACCGTCCAACTTATTTCGCCTACTTTCTGCTTTATTGAGAACGATGTTAAATTTAGAGCCTCACGGGAAATATTACATTTGGATGTTTAGTCCACAGGAAATAGACAATATTTGTCCCATGACTTAAAAATGATTATAACAAGTGACTAGAGTGCTCTGGCTCTCTTCCCTGGGACTTAATTACACTGGTGGAAGTACATTTACTTAAGTACTGTACTTACGTACAATTTTGAGGTATTTGTATAACTTGAGGCAAATATTGTACTTTTACGCCACTACAATTATTTGAAAACCTTAGTTACTATAGTTACTTTGTAGATTTAGATTATTATTACAAAACACACATTAACCACTTCACCCCCTAATCTTTTCAGCCATTTGAAAATAGCTGATCAACAAGCTCACAATGCATCGCGAAGCAACACATTGTGAGCTTGTAGATCTGCTATTTTCAAACGATTATTATAAGTTTGAATGGGACACTCTGCACAATGAAGTACTTTTACTTTTGGTAATGTAAGTATTTGAAGCCAATACTCTGGTACTTACACTTTTACTTGTAACAGAGTATTTCTATATTGCAGTATTGATACTTTTACTTAAAGTAAAAACTTTTAGTACTTTTTCCACCTCGGCCAGTCTTAGATGAGAAGATTTGTTTTCAGGCCGCTCGCAGAATTCTGCACGGGCTTAGACACGCAGCCGATGACCTATAAAGAAGACCTTTAAGGCGCGCCCATTACTCCAGCCTGTCAAAAATACACTATATTTATAATAGAATACTATATTTATGTTTTATGTAGCTCCTATCTGGGGCTGAGGTGCTCTAATACAGTTGTGAATTACCGGCGGTGACACCACGCTATCCATTTTCAGCATGATTAGCGACAGCGGTGTGCCTGGATGGCACAGTGGGTGGCTTCCAGGGGTGTCGCCCCGTGCACACAGTCACGGGCTCATTACACCACGCAAGAGGTGTAATGGATTGACACACCCACCTGCACATGCACGCACACGTGCACACGCATACACATATACCATACCATAGTACACTGCGAGCACACACACATACATACCAACGTGTCCATAATAACGTCGATGTCAGGCAGAAACCTTGTATATCCATATTTCATCGTATTTTTTTCGTAAATGAAATGAATGCTCTATACTACTACTACTAGGCCCTCGAGAAAAAGGTGCTTGTGCGATCGCATTATTTATTTTTTTATTATTTTTTTTCCGTAATCGTGCAAACTACCTGGATACTTCGCAACTTCCCGCATATTTCAACGCATAAAATCACATAAAACCCAAAATAATTTTCAACCGTTGCATTTTTCACAACTTTTCTCATATTCTGCATTTCTAATTTTTCCGCATATTTTGCAACTTCCCACAATTTCACAGCATAAAATCACATAAAAAAATTTGCCCACATAATCCAGGACTTTTTAGCCGCGTTTTTCTGGAGGGTCTAGTTCAGCGGTTCCCAAAGTGGGGTCCGCGGACCCCTAGGGGTACGCGACGCATAGCCAGGGGGTACCCGAAATAATTCCCAGAAAAAGTTTTTTTTTTGTTTTTTTTTAACTTTTTTTAACATTAAAATTATGTTTATCTACGTGGTCATTTCTGCCAAGTTGCGCAATAAACGTATTTTTTGTGTTGTTCATTGTGTTTCTCCCATGTTTGCTTTGGGCCAATAGCTGACATGATTACTAAAACTACAACATCAGTCAACCTGTCGTAACCCCAAACAGTAACAGTAACAGGATGCATGCTGCAGAAACTACAAAAAGACTCAGGACACTTGAAAGGTTTCTGCGGCCGCTTCAGATGAGGGGGTACCTGGAAAAATGTCTACCCCAAAAGGGGTACCTGGTCCAAAAAAGTTTGGGAACCCCTGGTCTAGTTAACATCGCGTTGCAACGTGTTGAACTTGTGAACTTGTAGATATGTTATTTTTATGTTTATAAAGTTATAAAGAAACATTTCACCTTTAATCGCATGGCCAACATGGGGATGCCAGGTGAAACGTTTCTCTGTGGAAATATTTATCCAATGATAAGTGTGAACAAGAGCTTATGTGGCTAAACATATGGGTCCATTGGAACACACAGCTCTTTGTCCATTTCCTGAAAAGCAACGGATTTGGACATACAAGTTTTCCGCCCTGTACAGCGACGCTTGTACATGCATGGATTCTGTGAGATGAAAGCTTGAATAGAGAGAGGGCATCTCTTGTTCTGCGCCGCACGTTACGTTTTTCAATGCTTTGCAGACTTATTATTGCAGGGGGTCTGCCCGAGAAGCGATACTTGTCATTCTGTGATACTGCATTCTCTGTACGAGGGAAGAAATGTAGAGGGGGGAGGTCTTAAGGGTTCCCCTCCCTCCTATGCCCTTGCTTATTATGAATAGTGGCGGTAAGAGAGAAAAGCATATACTCCATTTGGATCTGTTCGTGCTTTTCTGAAGGGCCACTTTCAAATGCCGAGGGTCCCTCCTCGCCCCCCGTCCCCGTCCC
>NC_136808.1:31708877-31711377 GCF_951216825.1 Electrona antarctica
CCGAGTAAGTCAGGCAAACTAACATTCTCGATGGCATCATCGTCTCTGAGACTGGCAACATCCACCATCGATTGACACAGAATGCATGCAACCACACCTAACACACACACACACACACACACACACACACACACACACACACACACACACACACACACACACACACACACACACACACACGCCTGAGGACACAATGCAGACTTCACATCTTACTGTAGATTCAGAGTTCAGACACACTGTTGAGTTTAGCAAAGATTCAAAGCAACAAAAGAGTGTATCAATATACCCGCTGACTTTAATCAACAATCGCTGAAGCGCCAAATTATGTCTCACTAACGGAGGGAGAGAGAGAGAGAGAGAGAGAGAGAGAGAGAGAGAGAGAGAGAGAGAGAGAGAGCAGGAAGAAGGAGGGTGAGATCGATAGAGACCCATCCTCCGTCCATAGAGCAGATATGTGCAGGGCAGCGCCAGAGCGCTATACAGTATATACGGCATATAGAACGGCCCCATTGACTCGACCCGGCTCTGTGGCTAAATGATGTCATTGGCTAACTAGCCCGTTCTCAGGCCATTGCTTCTGTTTGCGTGACTAAATACATACAATTAAGGCCTCGGCACTTCTCAATCTCTGTGAACTCATTGTTATCCGCCGGGTTCAAGTGCAGTGATAATGGGGGCCGGAGGAATACAGGCGACAGGCAACGAGGCACCGCGGGGCCGGGAGAGAGAGAGGGAGAGAGAGAGAGAGAGAGAGAGAGAGAGAGAGAGAGAGAGAGAGAGAGAGCTGGTGGGTGAAATAGACGTGTCATTATTATTAGTTGTGTCCTCTATATTGCCTGACATTGCTGCTACTTCCTGCTCAATCATCTGTCTGTTTCTTTGTCTTTTCCCCCCGCACTGTTCTTTCTCCATTTACTCTTAATAATTTTTAATCTTAACTTTCTCGCCCATTAGGTTTTGATCGTTGTTCATTTTTGTGCTCCTCTCTTCTCCCCCGGCCCTCTCCTCTCCTCTGTATCTCTCCGTCCATCTCTCACTGCCCCCTTCTTCTCCTCTGTTGTAATGTGAGGGTGCTTTGTGCGCTCGGTGTTTGCCTCCATACAGTGGGACTATTTTCACATAGGGGCCGAGTATGACGCACACCTCTTTGCATTGTGACCAGTTGTACTTTGTGTGAAAAGGCTCTCTTTCTCTCCCCCTCTCTCTCTCACATTCTCTCTCTCTCTCTCCCTCTCTCTCTCTCTCTCTCTCTCTCTCTCTCTCTCTCTCTCTCTCTCTCTCTCTCTCTCTCTCTCTCTCTCTCTCTCTCTCTCACACACACACACACACACACACTCTCTATCGCTATCCCTCCCTCCCCTCCCCTCCCTCCTCGCCTCTGCTAATGCTGCCTCTAAATGCATCATTAGACACTTAGGCTGCTGTGAAAGTGGTTGGACAGTGGACGGGCGGACAAAACGAAGAGGAAATAGTCGGTTAGATTTGTACCGATGCGAGGGAGATTGTGATTTTTCAGCACAATACATCTCCCGCCGCCTGGCCCACCCCTCCATCAGTTAGAAATCCATTCAGATGCTATTTGTGACTGGTGGGTCGTTTTGTAGAAAGTTAAGTCACACTGGCGTCTAGATAGTCTTTTATAAACCACAAACCAGACGGCGTAGGGAAACCCTGACAGTTGGGAAATGGAACAGATTAATTATACGTCTCCTATTTTTCACCTACGTCACAAAAAAACAACATTTTAATCAAGGAACGAAACTACCTCGGCAATGAGATAAAGATGAACTACAAAATGTTCAAACGTTTCCCCCAAAATAGGCAAATGTGCCATTGTGACAGCCAGAGCGGAAATAACTAATAAAATAATTCAAAATGTCATGATATCCCATTAATATTCCATGGTCATGTGGCTATGGAGGTGACATTGCGGTTGGCCCTCCCACAGACCAGATCCAGTGTAAATGTCTAAAGTGAGACTTCCCTGATGGCTGCGACACTTGACAGTGATGCCCTCAAGTCCAGGAGAAACTCTGTAACTCGAGAACGATTGCTTCTGTCTGTCTGAGTAACTGGATCGCCACACGGCCCTGCCTTCCCCCCAGACGTGAGTGCACGCGTGCACACGCGCGCATGCACACACACTGCACACAGTCCCCCAATAGATGGATATATCTACTATACATTGAGGAAATGCACACACATAAGCTCAAATACAGGTACACGCATGCACACACGCATGCATCCACCTGACCGCAACCCCTAAGCCTCATAAGAGATGCGTGCGTGCGTGCGTGCGTGCGTGCGTGCGTGCGTGCGTACGTGCGTGTGTGCGTGCGTGCGTGCGTGCGTGCGTGCGTGCGTGCGTGCGTGCGTGCGTGGGAGGCGCGTGGTATGGTGTGTGTGGTGTGTGTGTGTGAGGTGTGTGAGGTGTGTGTGTGTGAGGTGTGTGTTGTGGGGGTGGTGCGTGCGCTGCGTTGGTCTGCAGAGCGCGGTAGCG
>NC_136808.1:31721377-31723877 GCF_951216825.1 Electrona antarctica
CTCAAAGTTAACCCCTTATATGACTAAACCCAGTCTCAAAGTTAACCCCTTATATGACTAAACCCAGTCTCAAAGTTAAACCTATATGAATAAACCCAGTCTCAAAGTTAACCCCTTATATGACTAAACCCAGTCTCAAAGATAACCCCCTTGCCTTGTTTCCAAACCCAGTCTAGTCTAAGGTATCCCTTATTTAGCCCAAGCGGCCCAAATGGTTGCTTTTCAGCCAGAGCGCCAGTGAACAATAATGTCCAGAAACTCTCACAAGTCTAATAATAATAACATGATAACATAATACGCCGCCATGCACATCAGCTCTGCCGTAGAAACATAGACGTAGACAGAAAGAGAAAGGCCAGGCTCACAGAGGGGCCCTGAGGCACATAGCGCACGGTCAAATCCTCCGTGTTCCTTTAACTCTGAGAGAGCGTTGGAATGGATTACGGTCCATTTTTACACTCCAGTTAAATTAACACTGAGCATTCTTTTTTGCTGTGTGCTCAGCTGTGTAGGTAAAGTACTTGTATTGTACCACACTGTCAGATCTAGAAGTGCTGATGCCCACTAGTGCTCAGTCTGTCTCTGTCTCCTAAAAACTTCACCTTACTTCATGTTCCGAGCTCCACAGAAGATGAGCATTTCCGTTTGTGTTCTCCCTTCATTATCTTCTGTGTAAACGTTGCCGTGTCCTTGACTATTGTTTATCGTAGCGATTGTATCTGGTAGAGAGGGTGAGAAGCGCGCTCTCCCACGCCACGTCATTTCATTCTCCTTCATACCTGGTCATTGTGAACGTGGGAATATTGACAGGTTGCATTCGGGAACTTTGGCAGGATTCTGCACCGATTTATTTTTCTTTTAAACACATTTCTGGTCATTTTGTGATTTGGTGAGTCAGGAAATATCACTGGTGTTGATGGAAATTGAGTTATGATTGGAATATAATATATGTTCACAGGAAAATCCTCAGTGTTAATTTATCCTTTTGTAATTCTGAGGTGAACTACAGTTGGTTCCCAAACGGTTTAGCCTGTGACCCAAAAGACACATTGATGTCTCCCCGGGACCAAAACTATAGTAAAAATAGCAAATTGTGAGCTTGTAGATCGGCTATTTTCACTTCACTCAAGTTACATTTGTGGAATTCATTTTAATTTAAAAAAAATATTAACATTTCTTTTTAACTTATGAAAATCTTTTGAAATGAAAAAATTATAAATACATAAGTAAATAAATACAATGAATTCTCTGTAGCGGTCGGGTCAGGGGCTGGAAGCCTTCGAATGAGGATACCATTTTACCAGTCTTGGCAACTGAAACCACAATAATGGAAGCTGTTTCAAACAGATCTATTTGAATTATTTCTTCCCCCCTTTCGCAATGAATTAGAATCTTGAAACATATGAAGTCTATTACAGTTTGCATAGACATATATTTTTCTAAAGTTGTGTGCGTGTGTGTGTGTGTGTGTGTGTGTGTGTGTGTGTGTGTGTGTGTGTGTGTGTGTGTGTGTGTGTGTGTGTGTGTGTGTGTGTGTGTGTGTGTGTGTGTGGAGGGGTGGGGGTGGGAGATGAATAGAGAGAGCAGAGAAGGGTGGGGGTGGTGTGTGTTGGGTGGGGGTGGGGGGTGGGGGGGTAGCATTTATAAGAGAAATCCATTCCAGCCTCCCATGCCCCAGTTTGAATTATATCCTATTTTTTCCTTTTTTGATTTCCATTTTGCGCATAATGCTTTCTCTCAGCATGTTTAAAGTTATATTATTAGCGTCTCTCCAGAGATATTTTTTTCTCCTTTCCTCTCCCCCTGCCTACTTATTTTCTGAAGGATTCTTCCCTCCTGATGCATTAGGAGCTAGTAATTGTTAACTGATCTTTGGAGTCAGCTTATTACACTGAACGCCCCAAGAGTGTACTATTAAGGGTTTTTGGCTAGCTCTACTTTTTTTCCTATCTTATTTTTTCTATGTTTTTCATGTTTTTATAATGCTATACAGTTGCACCTGTAATTATTGTGATGAATTGAACTAAATTGGAGCTCTACCACAAGCTAATGCCACTTCTGCAGATCACTAAGAAGTACATTTTCAAAATTGCACTTCGGCAATTTTTGCAACAGAGAGCACAAGAGAGCACGACTAGGTAATGAACTGTAACGGGTCTTTCTACACAGCAAAATATTCCTCAGTGTTTACTGTTAACTTATCCCGCCATGCTAGCTACAGGGGTCATCGCCATGCTAGCTACAGGGGTCATCGCCATGCTAGCTACAGGGGTCATCGCCATGCTAGCTACAGGGGCCATCGCCATGCTAGCTACAGGGGTCATCACCATGCTAGCTACAGGGTCATCGCCATGCTAGCTACAGGGGTCATCACCATGCTAGCTACAGGGTCATCGCCATGCTAGCTACAGGGGTCATCGCCATGCTAGCTACAGGGGTCATCGCCATGCTAGCTACAGGGGTCATCGCCATGCTAGCTACAGGGGTCATCGCCATGCTA
>NC_136808.1:31726377-31731377 GCF_951216825.1 Electrona antarctica
GAATGAGTCTGAACCAATTTCCTTTCAAACCAACTGATATGACATTTGTCTTGGAACACGAGGCCTTTGCATAACACCTTCACTTTTAGCCTGGAAACCATGCAGACAAATCTGCTACATGGAATAAAAAAATGCCCTGGGCAGATAAATGCCCTGGGCAGAGACTGTTCTGACACTTCTCCTTTAATGTTTGCATTGGAATCGCATTGGAATCTGTTTATAAACCACCCCTTGGAAATAAATCTTCCACACCGAAGTTCCAGGCTACTTCACTTTCACTTTCAGTCAGAGCTGACGCACACATTCCTGAAGTACCCAAAGTCCATTGTTGTATCATTGCATTTTGTATTTCTGAGTGTTTTCATCAGGCGATGTACACACTAAAATCATCAGTATTAATTTAAAGGTGCAATTAGTGAGTTGCATTTGTTTTTCAGTGTTTTGTTAAATTCTCAAAGCAATCATTGGTATAGAGTGTTTGTTCAATAACATCTAACAACAGCTCTTTAGTAAATACAACATAAAATGTCAGGTCAAGATACCACTTTCCATCCAATCAGGAGAGAGAACTCACACAGGATACGAGATATGATGAAACAAATAAACGAGGAGACACAATTGGAACCTGGGCACAAGTTAATCCTAGGGTTCTCTCTACGGTTGGTTGTGTCTTAACCACACAAAGAAATATCACTTACAGCACCTTCAACTCCAAAGAGTGTATAATATTATACACTCTTTGGAGTGAAATGAACACTGAGGATTTTGCTGTGTATTCTGATGTTGCTGTGTTCATGTTCATTTATTGTGTGTGCGCGATGTGCAGTAAATGAACGTGGATACTAAGCCGTAGTCCATCCGCTTAATTTGTGTGTGTGTTGCCTGTATTCATGTGGTCCAGGGACATGACCTGGACACATTGTGGTTCCTATTTCATCGCCGTCAGCTGTCTGGGTCCATGAGAGGAGGAGAGGGTGGGAGAGCAGAACACACACATATATATATAGTAAAGGAGAAGAGAGGAGAGAGACAGTGAGGAGAGGAGTGAGCAGGGAGGGGACAAGAGAGGAAGTGGGTGGGTGGAGAGTGTTTAATGCGCGGGCGGCCGTCAGCCAGGTGCTCCCCGGTGTTCGATCTGTTTGGCTTCCGCCAAGCTAAAGAAGTGTCTACTACACCTCCACTACTGTACTGTAGAACACATCGCCTATACTACACCTCCACTACTGTAGCACACATGTATGTAACCCAGGTCCAGAATATGGGTTAAAATGGGCTAAATCACCCTTTACAATAAATATATAAATACAATTTGGATTAAAATGGGCTAACTCATCTTCAATATGAATAAATAAATAACTGTTAAAAAGTCCTCAAGTGACAATTAATTAATTCAGTCATATCCCCTCACTACACTGAAATGTACAGATCAGTTCATCCTAATTAGATGAGAGACATTGCCCAAACTGGTCTGAAGTCGAGTGTCAATTGAGCCTGTTGCCTGTGTGCAGGGACAGCAGGTGAAACGAGTCCTAATCAATGAGAGAGAGCAGAGGGACAGCAGAGTGAGAACAGAGAGGAGAGCTGCAGACAGAGTGAAAAGCTAAACTTCTGTTTAAGGAAATATAGAATAATAAACGTCAGTTGTGTGCAACAAAACACAGCATTAATGACATTAGCTGTTGTGAGGAGCAGCATTGAGTCATCTAAAGCAGCACTGATGTGCTGATTTCATTTGCAAACCCTGTGTCTCACTCACAATTGCTGGACCCTGCAGTTACTAATTTGAGTGTAAGGAATACAACCACCATCGCCCGACTCTGGTCGGCCCAAGGACGAGCTGCCCGTGATTGGAAGAACCCAGACCCTGCTGAATTCTCCTTGGGACAGACCCAGAGCCGTAGCCTTGTTCCCCCCAGTGTGGTAGGAAATTGTCACACATACACTGCCCTGCAAGGAGCAGTGCAGTATTGGGCGGTGATACACACAGACTACACACACTAGAACTGGACATTGTCATTACGCATACTCACTACACCCTCTGCCCTGTGAGGAACAGTGCAGGACTGGACAATTAAGATTAACACGTGACAGCTCTCTGCCCTGCAAGGAGCAGTGCAGGCTAACAGTAGACACACACACGCTCACATTAAGGTGTAGACACTTTGTGTCTTTTGGACTATTTCATAGCCACTAAGTGGTGTGTAAGGGTTTATTGTCAATTGATGTGTTTTTATTTATTGTCTTGGTTATTGAACTATGTGAAGTGATTATTTTTGGATTCAAATTCAAAGAGCGATTGATTGTGAAAAATTGGATTAATACTACTGAACTGGTTTAAATACTGCAATTGAATTGCATATGGTGTTGTCAGTCAGAGTAGTTGGGTGCACCCGCAGATATAAAAACTCTAAGATTCAGATATTGATACCAAGGTACCTATTTCATTTATTGTACTTACTGTCATACCGTATGTTTGTGCGCATGTTTTATGTTTTGTTTCCTATTTCAATTTATATAAAATATTGGAGCCGGCCAACATCCCTGATGATGTCATGTGATGTCACGTGCTCCATCCATGATGATGTCACGTGCTCTCTCACCTGGGGTGTGACCAACACACTGACGGAAATTGCACGATTCCATAGTTAACTGCGACCTTTGGTCGCAACTACACCTCCACTACTGTAGCACACACAGGCACCATAACCTGCTGTAAAAGTAAAAGTACTCATTGTGCAGAATGTCCCATTTAACATTTTCAAATGTATAGTAATCTTTTGAAAATAGCTCACAATGTGTCACATTGTGACGCATTGCGAGCATCTGCTGTCATCTGGTCTGTGTTGCTGGTATGTTAGATGTCATCTGGTCTGTGTTGCTGGTATGTTAGATGTCATCTGGTCAGTGTTGCTGGTATGTTAGATGTCATCTGGTCAGTGTTGCTGGTATGTTAGCTGTCATCTGGTCAGTGTTGCTGGTATGTTAGCTGTCATCTGGTCAGTGTTGCTGGTATGTTAGCTGTCATCTGGTCAGTGTTGCTGGTATGTTAGCTGTCATCTGGTCAGTGTTGCTGGTATGTTAGCTGTCATATGGTCAGTGTTGCTGGTATGTTAGCTGTCATCTGGTCAGTGTTGCTGGTATGTTAGCTGTCATCTGGTCAGTGTTGCTGGTTTGTTAGCTGTCATCTGGTCAGGGTTGCTGGTATGTGAGCTGGCATCTGGTCAGTGTTGCTGGTATGTTAGCTGTCATCTGGTCAGTGTTGCTGGTATGTTAGATGTCATCTGGTCAGGGTTGCTGGTATGTGAGCTGTCATCTGGTCAGTGTTGCTGGTATGTTAGCTGTCATCTGGTCAGTGTTGCTGGTATGTTAGATGTCATCTGGTCAGTGTTGCTGGTATGTTAGATGTCATCTGGTCAGTTGCTGGTATGTTAGATGTCATCTGGTCAGTTGCTGGTATGTTGCATGGTGCGACCACATAGCAACCCATACAGTCACATCAGTGACTGGTCAGTGAGTGTATAGGTGGACTCTTATCCAGTGTGGACACGGTCGAAATCCTTTGTGTTTGTCTAACTCTGAGCGTGTGCAAATGTAACCGAATGGACCCACGCGGGTCCATTCGGTTACATTTGCACATGCTCAGAGTTACTTATCGATGATATAACGCTGAAGGTTTTTTGTTTACTCTGTACCATTAACTATCTCTTGGTGCTACTGTATACACACACCGCTCCATCAACTCTGAGGTAAATATTACGCCGTGAGCGTGTCGCTTTCGGTCCGGTTCAAATGCTTTAGCAGATTCGTCCTCCTTCTCGCCGTTACCCATAGGGGGAAATTGGAATGTTTTTGCATATGCGTTTCACATTATGATATCACCCGCCTTTTCTTTTTTATTTATTTTTTAGGCAGCAGTGGTAAAAGATTCCTTCTCCCCAGTATACCTAAACTAAGTGAAAGTTGACAAAGCCGCCCAAAAAAAGAATGTAAAAAAACCCATAAAACATAATGTTTGGGGGGTTATTCATCCATTGAACACACATTTGCTGTTTAGAGCACTTGTGGGTTTCCCCCCCTTTCATTTTAACAACTTAATTTGTTGACCAGTGTCCCCTAGGGGTTGGCTACTTGTAGACTGGCTTTTCTTGTGTCCTCACCTATTCTCGCCGAATGTTGGCCTTATGACATGCCCAGAATAGGGATGCTAGGGTTCATGTGGTAAAGCTATCTTCACTAAGTTCTATATGGTCACAGAGGAAAGCTACAGTATAGCAGTGGCAAAAGCATTCGACAGTATTTGATTGACAACGTCAGAAACGGGTCCTTTTGTCTCATGATACAGTCCATACAATTCAAAATATCTCCCATTTAGCCCTTGTGTGTTGTGTTTCATATCTGATCTGCTCAGAACTGTCTAGATCCGTGACATAAATCATCTGCCACATTGTAAATGTTGTCTGAGACAGGGTCGACCTCAATGAGGCCGTACATTTAACAAGACCCTTGTCGAACCAACAGCCACTGGCCAAACCTTTACATTCTTTAGACAAGCTATTCAACAGATGAGTCTCAGTTAATACTACTGTAGTCTCCACGTGGCCTGACCATTTCCTATTTGACTTGACATTACTACTATTTATAATTAGTCCACTGTTTTAGTGTAAAATCCAAATGCAGCAAAGCACAAACATCTTTCCATGTTAGTTGCTATGGTAGATAATTTGATGTGCGCCTCAGGCCTACGTGGTGCTCAATTAGGAAAACAAGGAAAATCGGGGGAAATATTTGAATCTTATTATTTTTCTCTTTAAGATGTATGTTGGGCATGTTATGCTTTATTTCGAATAGCAGAGAGAGACATTCATTCTTGTCTGTGCACTGGGTGAGCCACCAGGAATCCCCATGTGCATCTGTGTTCAGAATTAGAGGGGAGATTAAGACTAGGATCAGAACTCACCTATTATATACCTACTCAACTACTAGTATATGTTAGTATATGT
>NC_136808.1:31736377-31746083 GCF_951216825.1 Electrona antarctica
GAGTTCATTTTGTGCAAAGGGGTGGGGAGTGTAGAGGTCAGAAATTAGACATATAACCATATTGACAGTATTATAAAATACCTAATTAAATGATATTCCAAAATGCGGTTGAAATGAATCCTGGGAGTCCTCGTTGAAAGGCAGAATTGTCGACATACTTTTGATTTGACGCAGAGAAAAAGAAAAGGCTTGTTGAGGTAGTTGTGTAAATCTCCCAAACAGCTATGATATTTCTACACAGCACACCACTTTCTATCTTTACAATCTTTTGTGATTGACTATGAATGCAGGAGTGATGAAATCACATAGGAAAAACAGAAATGAAGAAAATACAAAAGAAAAGCTAAAGGCAAAGCTGTGGACATGTTGTGTGCAAGAACATAACACACCTATAGATTTATCTTCTTAATTCTATTTGAAGAAATTGCCCATGCAGGCAACGGGAGGAGGACGGAAGCGGGTGCCTCGACCGCGTGTCAGTTGGGTGGGGGTAGTAGACAGACATGACTGGGATAATAAGCGTCATGGAACCTAATCAGATTTATAAGAGGAATTGATTGTTGTGAGGCAGCCGGTGCAGGAGTGGGGTTGACAATAAGCTGAAATTTAAGTGTTAATTTTTATGCTAATCCGCTGGCATCTCCGTGTGATGCAATTTGGTCCCCCCCCCCCCCCCCCCTCGCACACCGCAGATATGAAATTGTCCTGCTCACAGAGAAAATGTCAGCTTGCCAGACCCTGAAAGCTTGTAATTTATTAGGTATGTTTCTATTAGTATGTGTCACAGTTGTTAGGGAGCCACATGCTCACGCAGGCACACACCACTCTAGCACAATTCTCTCTCTCTCTCTCTCTCTCTCTCTCTCTCTCTCTCTCTCTCTCTCTCTCTCCCTCCCTCTCCCTCTCCCTCTCCCTCTCTCTCTCTCTCTCTCTCTCTCCCTCTCCCTCTCCCTCTCCCTCTCCCTCTCTCTCTCTCTCTCTCTCCCTCTCTCTCTCTCTCTCCCTCACCCTCTCTCTCTCTCTCTCTCTCCCTCCCTCATTCTCTCTCTCTCTCTCTCTCTCTCTCTCTCTCTCTCTCTCTCTCTCTCTCTCCCTCTCCCTCTCCCTCTCTCTCTCTCTCTCCCTCCCTCATTCTCTCTCTCTCACACCCTCCATCACTCTGTCTTCATCCTCTATTCTCCATTTTTTTTACGTCTCGCCACCACATCTTTAGCGTGCGTGCATGCCCCCATGCACATGCTCACGCACACGCGCACGTGCACACGACTGTGCCCCACGCTTGTGCCTTAAGATGGTCTCGGCTCAGTGCTTGCTGCACCGGGGCCTTAATGTATTATCATATATCGGGTGGTCCTTGCCCCCTGGACAAAAGGCTATTTAATACAATTTAATGACATTCCCGAGCACGAGAGAAGGAGGGGGCGATAGAGGAAGAGAGGGATAGAGTGAGAGAATGAGGGAGGGAGAGAGGGAAGGAGGGAGGGAGGGAGGGAAGAAAGGAAAGGCAGAGAGGCCCAGATTAAAATAGCATCTGTGTTTCTCATGGCTCACCCAAGCAAACATTTTAGTGTAAGATGCGTGACTTTCTCCTCTCTCTCTCTCTCTCTCTCTCTCTCTCTCTCTCAAAACAAGTGAGAAGATAATGGGAGAGAGAATGATAGATGAGGGCTCGGAGGGAGGACTCAATATTATGGGCAGACAACAGGAATGGATTCCTATCCATATACTGTAGAGCCTGCATGCTGCCTGCACTGCTCTGGCTAACCTGTTACCGAGCAGAAATACTGAGGCCGATGTCCAATGCACTGATCACTTTCATTAATGATGTCATCAAGAAGGGACACTGAAGCATGGCGAAGGGGGCGCGATTACCATATGCTATTTATGGATTTTCTCTATATTTGACTGCGTGTAATTATTGCTCTTTGCTCTGCAGTATTAGTAGTATCTCTATATTTTATTCTATTCTGAGAGTTCTATCCTTTTGGTGTGTAAACATAGTCTAGTTGCTCCGTTCAGAAGGCTGGTACATTCTTTTGCATTTTGACAGCACATTTTGATTGATCTGAAATGTTTTAGTGTTAGTCGACTGTTGATTTAGTCAAATAAAATGTATTTTGGTGGGTCTTGATGACGTCGTAATGACAGATTTTATACACAGATCCACAGTACAGTACAAGCTCACAACGTGCCACAGCTTGATGTGTTGTGAGTTTGTAGATCTGCTATTTTCAGAGCACAGCACCGGAGCGCAACCAAACATAAAAAGATCTCTTCTCCATAGTCCCTCCCTATAACATTTTAGTCTAGCTTTTATTTGTTGACGATATTGTCAGTATATTTAGTCAGTTTTAGCCATCTTACAGTAGCCTTTTATTTAGTTTCGTCAGTAAAAAGGGTAGTCGAGTCGTTCTTTTCTTCTTAGTTTTAGTTGACAAAATCACGAGTGCTACAGCGGAAAGCCAAACTGTACTCAGTGCAACTTGCAACACAGTGAAAGGTTTGGATGCAATTCACATATAGGTCAATTAAATGCAACAACATCTGCTCTCCCCCTGCTATTTGCATATAGCATTCATATGTTAATGATGTCCCTTGTTTTATTTTTTTTGCTGTGCACGTGTGTGCGCGCGCGAGTGTCCGTGAGTATGTGCATGCGTGCGTTAGCATGTGTGTTTGTGCATACGTTTGCGTTTGTGCGTGCGCCTGTGTGTTTGTGCACCCTGTTTGTTTCTCTGTGTACCCCCCCCCCCCCCCCCCCATCCCCACCATACTTCCTCCCCTCCTCCCAGTTTCTTTGTATCACCAAACAAAACAAAAAAGAGACGCACGAAATCTGGATTCATACTTCGCTTCCGTAAAACCGGATACGCCCGTCCTATTTTCACTTCCTCTCTCTCGCCAGGCGATTAAAGGGGAGGCAGACTGGCAGCGTGGCTGCTCATAAATGGCTGTGCCCCTGATTTTGACAAGAGCCCCTTTAACAGCAGAGAAGGCGAGGCCCTATCTCTTCCCCGAGCAGCTTAATGCCTTATAAATCAATGATGACACAGATGGACTAGCGATAATCTATTTAGAATGCCTCACAGACAAATACTGTTGTGCAGATGATTAGAGACAGCCAGTTATTTTAAAACTCGGAATCTTAAACTCTGTCCTCCGCCAACCAACCCTTAACGCTCGTCATATTTTATGGCAGCGATTTGGGATTCGGTGGTTTTTTGTTTTATTCTTCGCAAAATTGGAGAGGGGAAATGTGCCAAATTGGTACGCATATACGCGCGTGTGCGTGCGTGCGTGCGTGCGTGCGTGCGTGCGTGCGTGCGTGTGTGTGTGTGTGTGTGTGTGTGTGTGTGTGTGTGTGTGTGTGTGTGTGTGTGTGTGTGTGTGTGTGTGTGTGTGTGTGTGTGTGTGTGTGTGTGTGTGTGTGTTTAGTGGAATGGACAGCTTGAAGGACAAAAGGCATACGGGGTCCGTGCCAAGGACATAATGACACGGCATGTTTCCTTATAGATGGAGTGCCGTGATCCCCCCCCAAAAAAACATGATCATTAGGTACTATGATCTATGATTATAATGTTTTTTTCAAAAAAGTGCACAGAAAGTGTTCAAATTGTGTTTTTATGTGGCCACACCCACCAGTTCATTAGGTATATCTGGTCACCTTAGCACCACCCGCCTCACCCACAGCTGTGTGTTGTATGATAATGGGGGAGGGATTAGAGTTATGATTTCACAAAAATGGTGTATTTTCGAGTGGGCCTTTTGACTCAAAGGCTTTCAGCTTTCAGGAAGAAACCCAAAAATACACAGGGAAGACACATATGAATATTCTAACCACACCTGGGGGTCTATTAGAGTAATGGTAACTCCATAGACAAAACAGAAAGAGTACAAAAATCACAGCACTCCATCTTCAAAGGAATGCGAGTCATGCAGCACCCTTTAACACAACGGAGTACTAGTTTGTGTGTGTGTGTGTGTGTGCGTGTGTCTGTGTATCTGTCTGTCTGCCTTTGTACGTGCGTGCGTGCGTGCACAATTTGGACAAGCATGCATGTGTGCTGTATCGAGGCAGGGACATGAAGGGAGGGTGGTGGGGGTGTGGCGGGTTGTGGAGTGTGTGTGTGTGTGGGGGGGGGGGGGGTTGGGGGGGGTGGGGGGGTGGTTAATAGCAAATCCAGGGTCTCGGCCCCCTTTTCATGGTCGATGGGTCTCGATTTAGTGAGGAAGAGGAGGAGGAGGAGGAGTGCGAAAATGAAGTGGAGGTTGTCAGACGTGGCAGCGGCTCGGAGGCCCTGATAAATATAAGCCCTTATTGATCGGCTGAAAATGAAAGATCCCCGAGTGGCGTGCAGTATTTAGCTTCTTGTCTGCCGCGTGTCAGCGGTGGCCTTGCCTGGCGGGATAGATTTTCAGCTGTGCCTCCGGGCACCGCTGCGCAGCGCGCCGGCTTTGATTTCATCTTTAACCTTTTTCGGCTTCGTTCCCTTGACCTCTGGCTGCCGTGTCGCCCGGCGCGTATACCTCGCTGAATTTGTTACGTTTTTTTTTCTCTCTCTCTCTCTCTCTCTCTCTCTCTCTCTCTCTCTCTCTCTCTCTCTCTCTCTCTCTTGACATCAGCCTCTCTCCTCCACTTTATTTCCTCCTTTTCTCCTGCCTCTATTTCCTCTATCATCGATATCCACAGTGGTGGAAATTAACGTACATTTACTTAAGTACTGTAAGGTATTTGCAACCAGATCTTATTTGAATGATGTTTGGGAGACAAGAAACACTTTCCTGTGGTTTTTATGTATGTAATATGTGTTTTTAGACATTTTAGTATTTCCAAGTGCAGTCCATGATGTCATGGACACTATAGTCTCACTTACTTCCTGGACTACATGTTGTCTCAGTAAGACAGCCCTCCGCATATCCACAAGGAGGAGCGGTGCAGCAAAGCATTATGGGAATTGTAGTCCAGGAAGGAAGTGAGCCCAGTATCCATGACATCATGGACACTTTGAAATACAAAAATATCTAAAAACACATATTACCCAAATATGTGAAGTGGCCCTTGAAGTATTTCCAATATACAATACTTTTACTTACTCCACTACAACTCAGATCCAAATATTGTACTTTTACTCTTTGTACTTTACGTTTACTACTTTTCAGATTTTGATTATCATTACAAACCATACATTAACCACTTCAGCCCTATATACATTTATATATACATCTACAAGCTCACACATTGTGAGCTTGTAGATCTGCTATTTTCAAAAGTAAAAGTAAAAGTTTTTTTATTCCTTAGAAAACTTGAAATGGGACATTCTGCATAATGACTACATTCTACTTTAAGTACATTTTGATATAGCAATTATTTTGTACTCAAGTAGCCTAGATTTAGAATTCCGGACATTTATTGTTATTACAGATTGATTATTTCTACATTGTAAATGGTAAATGGTGCATTTATAGCGCCTTATCCAAGGCTCTTGACATAGATTGTGCATTAAATTCATCCATTCACACACACATTCATACACCGATGGCAGAGGAAACCATGCAAGGTATCAACCAGCACATCAGGAGCAATTAGGGGTTCAGTGTCTTGCTCAAGGACACTTCGACACTAACTCTGGGGGAGCCCGGGTTCGAACTGGCAACCTTGCGGTTACCATCCGGCAACCCTACCCCTAAGCGACCACCGCCCAATTGCAGTATTTTTTTTTTAAATATATTGTTTTTGGCGTTTTTTGCCTTTATTGATAGGGTATAGTACAGGAAAGGGGGAGAGAGATGGGGAGTGACACGCGACAAATGTTGTCGGGCTCGGGAGTCGAACCCGCGGCACACCGTCCGGCTGGCTTGGCAGCCTAGGTGCCCAGACGGTTGAGCTAACCGTCCGGGCCGCCCAATTGCAGTATTGATATACTTTTACTTAAAGGAAAACATTTGAGTACTTTTTCCATGATTCCATCACTGTTGAAAACCTGTTGAAAAGCTGTTCTAACCGATGTTCTTCTCTCCTCTCCCCTCCCCACCCCACCCCTCCCCACCCCACTCCACCCCTCCCCACGGCCCGTCCAGGTGGCCGGCCCAGTGAGCAGTAGTCATCCAGCGCTGTGCTGTTGGTGACAGTCCTAACAGACAGGCTCCACTCCAGCATGCCTTTAGTGTGTTAAGGTAAGAGAAACACAAACACAAACACAAACACAATTGCACACACACACACACACACACACACACACACACACACACACACACACACACACACACACACACACACACACACACACACACACACACACACACACACACACACACACACACACACACACAATCAATAATCACTTACCCCTGAGCTCCAAAGGCACACCCGTCCTCTGCTTGAAACATTTAGACTCACGCACGCACACACGCACGCACGCACGCACGCACGCACGCACGCACGCACGCACGCACGCACGCACGCACGCACGCACGCACGCACGCACGCACGCACGCACGCATGTGTGTAGTGCATCCTTACACTACACACAGATGTACAATCACATGCATGCACAGAACCATGCAGACTGCACACCCGCACTCCACTCGCCAACTGTTTGTCATTCACTCACCATTTATTCTTATCCCCAAAGGCACTGCACACGCACACACACACACACACACACACACACACACACACACACACACACACACACACACACACACACACACACACACACACACACACACACACACACACACACACACACACACACACACACAGAGGCACACACACACACAGAGGCACACGCATGCAGCTAATGTGGCATGCGTTCGTGCGTGTGTGTGTGTGTGTGTGTGCAGACAGAACTTGTTACAATCTGCATTGTGATAATCTATGATAATCATCCGCCACATGCCACCTAAAAACACACACATGGGTGGCATTCATTCAGTACCCACACACACACACACACACACACACACACACACGCACACGCACACGCACACGCACACGCACACACACACGCACACGCACACGCACACGCACACACACACGCACACAAACTGGCACATTTCTCTGGCTCATCCCACCTCCCAGTGCAACCGTCCCCAATGTCACTACCTCCACATTCCAATGACACCACCCGCATGCGCCTTATTTCTCTTTTATGTATGAGGAGCTGTGATGGAACGCAGGGAGGAGGGGAAAATACAGGGAATGCAGGGGAATCTTGAACAATTTATGTTTGGCATTAGTGTAATTGAATCCCACTCGTATATCAAACGGAGGAGCGAAAAAGTTGCGAGGTGCGTGCGGGGAGCAATATAAAATAGAGGTAGGGATCCATGAAAACACGACTGATCTGTCCCCTCCCTTATTTCTTGTCTCCTGAACAATGTCTACCACATACCCCCCCCCCCCCCCCCCCTCTCTCTCTCTCTCTCTCTCTCTCTCTCTCTCTCCCCCCTCCCTCCCTCGCCCCTCCTTTAGCTAGATGGATGATAAATTCCCAGCCGGAGAGGCTGCAACAGCTGTTGGCAGACAGGCCTGATATGAGAATAGCAGCATAGGATGAGCGGGCATTAAAAATTAATACGCTATTTAGCCTAGGTGTATTTTAGGTATTTGACATTTTCATGTCCGGGACAGACTAAATTTATTCATAGTACCATGGAGAAAAAAAAATAAAATAAAAAAGGAAGAATAGAGCATGTAGCGAGAGAGAGAGATAGAGAGAGAGATGGAGAGAGAAAGCGAGAGAAGTGGAGATCGAGGGACACGTACACAGAGAGAGAGAGAAAGAGAGAGAGAGAGAGAGAGAGAGAGAGGGGGGGGGGGGGAGATGGAGGTAGAGAGAGACAGAGAGAGGTGGAGAGAAAGGCAGAGCGTGTGGAACAGAAGGAGAGAGTGCAGGGAGAGCTAAATGAAGGCCATTGTGTTTTTATGGTCACCCAGGCTCAGTGTGCCTCATGCCTATCACAGTGTTAGCGGTTTAGAGCCGGGGCTCCCACTGTTGATTTTGACAGCATATTATTTAGTCATAGTCCTTTGAATAAAAAAATCATTTAGTTCTTGTCATATTTTAGTCATATGAAATATCATAAGATTTCGGCCAATTGGCTGATTCTATTCTTGGGTGCATGCTGAAAATAGTAGATTTACAAGCTCACAACACGTCGCACCAAACATAAAATGACTATAGGGATGCACCGATATCGGCCACATATCGGTATCGGCCGATATGTACCGTTATTGGTCAATATCGGTATCAGCAACAACAAAAAAGGGTCGAAATGTGTCGAACAGTTATTTCTTATAATGAAGATGTATTTGTTTCACTGGCACCAAAGGGGAAATAGCATCAACAAAATCTAAATGAACAAGTATCATTATCAGTATCAGCTATCGGCTAAATTGTTATTTTAAACATCAGTATCGGCCAATAATTTTTGAATTTTCATCCCTATAGTCGGGACCATCTTTGGGTCACAGACCCATTTATGTAATAAATTCACAACACGTTGCGATGTGACGTGTTGTGAGCTTGTAGAATGTCTATTTTCAGTAGTTTGGGTCCTGCCATTGGGGAGACATTTCTCTTTTGGGTCTCAAGCTCAAAGGTTTGCGAACCGTTGGTTTAGGCTTCTGTACATGTGTCCTATATATACTGTATGTGTCTGTGTAGGACCTACAGTATAGGTAAAAAATTGTACACTGTAAAAAGTGCTACAGTGTTACAGACAGATCCTTTTGGTTATATCTGTGCTCTCTCAGAGTTGTAACTTCACACAGAGGATTGTACTGTGGATGGTATTGCACACATTGTAATACTTAAGAACATACGGTAAGTGGACATTATTTCCAGGCAACACTTGATTCTATTTTTAATCCCCAGTCCCAAAGGGAAGGGACTGGACCCCATGGGCATGTAGACTAGCCTACTTCTAAAGCTAGGGTTATACATTTAGAGGGTTTCTGTTGAACCCAGAAAACAAAAACACCATAATTTAAATCATGCATTTATAAGCCAGTTCGTTAACAAAACACATCTTTATTTATTATTGTTTTCTTTTAACCTTTAAGATGATGTATCCATTAAAAAAATGCATTCATTTTCCGACATGGTTTGGTCTGGAATTGAAAAGGTATGTTACTATTAGCTTGAACAACCCCCATATACGCTAAAGGCCTGGGATTACCCAGGATTCTGCCCTAGTCTGTAAGGCAAGACCCCTCGAGGGCCAGACAGCAAAAATACAAGATTCATGCTGAGCCAGCCCAGCCCAGGCCAGCCTCTCTCTCTCTCTCTCTCTCTCTCTCTCTCTCTCTCTCTCTCTCTCTCTCTCTCTCTCTCTCTCTCTCTCTCTCTCCACCTCTCCCCCCCTCCCCCCTCCTTCAGTGATTAATGGCTAATGCTGTGCTAGTACATCTTTATATCCCCTCCTCATCCCTCCCTCCCTCGCTAATCGTTGTGAAATCTTAGACATGGCCTGAACTTGGCCTCCCAGAGAACCAGGGAAGAGGTTGGAAAAGGGAGGGGGGGAGGTGGGGGGGGGGGGGGGGCCCGAGTCCTTTCTGTTTTTGTTTTGACAGTGGTCACCTTTATCTGTTTTTAGCCGTCTCACTGTCTACAATCCAGCGTTGATCTTTTTTTCTATCTTTTTTTTTTTTTTTTAAATCTGTTTTGGGGATTATCTTTAAGGCACTCGGGGTGTATAGTAC
>NC_136808.1:31746283-31756283 GCF_951216825.1 Electrona antarctica
AGAGAGAGAGAGACAGAGACAGTACATGCAGAGAGAAAGGATAGAGGAGGGTGATACAGAGGTGGTGGTGAAAGAAGGAGAGGGAGAGTCAGGGACAAAGAGCCGGGGCCATGCAGGGAGCAGGCTGGAAGCAAGTAGGGAGCGTCACACAATTACATGAACAACTACTCTTTATACTTATAGGGCCCTATTTTCACCAGTGCCTTACACCTTATCCTATAAACTTCTTTACCTTTTTTACTATTTTGAAATACTTTTGAACAGTTCAAATAGCCAATCTACAAGCTCACAATGTGTTGCTGTAGATCGGCTAGTTGAACATGAGCTGTGATGACTAAAACTATAAACTTACTATATTGACAATTCCGTCAACAAATAAAAACTAGATTAAATGTTAGGGACTATAGTGGAGAAGAGATTCAGTAGATTTGTTTATGTTTAGTTGCGCTCGGGGGTTGCGCTCTAAAAATAGCAGATCTACGCTGTGACGTGTTGTGAGCTTGTAGATCGGCTATTTTCAGCATGCAACCAAGTGTAAAATCAGGCATTACGACGCCTTCAAGACCCGCCAAAATTGTTAGTCGACAACATCATCTGTACAAGTCGACTAAGATGTTATGATATTTAGCGGACGTGTGTGTGTGTGTGTGTGCATGTGTGTGCATGTGTGTGCATGTGTGTGTGTGCATGTGTGTGTGTGTGTGTGTGTGTGTGTGTGTGTGTGTGTGTGTGTGTGTGTGTGTGTGTGTGTGTGTGTGTGTGTGTGTGTGTGTGTGTTCATGCATGCATGTTCGCGCACACCATGTGTGTGTGTGTGCGCGTGCACAAGTCTTGTGACGTGTGTATGTGTCCTGTAGATAGTAGTTTTATCTTGTAAGGGACATTGGGACAAGTAGAGAGGACATTCAGCCACTCAGGCCAATGACATTGAAGAAGCAACTGCTTTGTTCTTTATCACAAAGGAAAGTGTTGTAGGACATATATTGACAACTCCGAGTAGTGACACTTTGATAGCTTGAACGTGGTCTCTGCTATAGCTTGTAATATCAGCTATAAATAGTCGTTTCATGTTCTCTGAAGCATGTTTTTATACTGTTCCTTATTTGTACAGTATTCAGGATTTGGGTAATCCGGGCTGGTTTGTGTTGTGTCTTGTGTGGTAGTAGCTGGTTTTGTCAGGAATGCGTGCGATGAAAATCCGGTATGAAGCTTGTAAAATAAATTTCCTTCCACTGTTAAGGCTTTGGGTCGCTGTTTCAGTTTTGCTCATTTTTAAACGAATCGACGTATAGTGTTTCAAGTTTGTTTATTTTTTTAATTTTTTTGTTTTCTTTTCCCCCACACAAGAGAATTAAACAATATGAAAGGCTGAAAACATCTTGCTATGCCACATAATAGCGTACAATTGCTTAGCACAAATGAGATTCAAGATTAAAAAACACCTGCTGTTTTACATTAGCTTCAGGTTTTTTTTGTGGGGGGGAAGAATGGCATTTTCTTTCAAATTACACAAAGCATCATCCAGGTATCTGCATCAAAACACCCAAAGATGTCTTTCTTTTTGTTTTTGTTGTTGTTGTTGTTTAAGGGAATGATGAAAGATTCCTTTGAGTCGAAGTACAAAAAAGAAAAGAAAAAACACGAGTGAAGACAGAGATTTCTTATTTTTTTCCTTCTCCCCTCCTCCTTTTTTTTTTTTACTTTTTTTGTATACTTGCCAGCTGTAAATTCTAATGCGTTCCCAGAGGTCTTTCCTCCCTCCTCTTCCCCCATCTTCCCCCTATGGGCACCCATACACACACCATCCCACTCCCACCCCACCCATGTTTCTGTCTCTCACACCGCCGGCATCATCTTCTCTACTGTATGTATAAAGCAAAATACAATAAGACGATATTCTTCTTCTTCTTCTTCTTCTTCTTCTTCTTCTTCTTCTTCTTCTTCTTCTTCTTCTTCTTCTTCTTCTTCTTCTTCTTCCTCCTCTTCCGTTAAGAACATAATTGGAATAAGATGAACACCTGACATTTGATTATATGCTGCATGCGGGGCCGCTGCCGCTGGCTTACATTGCTAAAGGTCACGAGGAGACACAATGGACCGAGGGGCCACTTTCTCTTTTCCTCTCAAACCTGTAGAAAGTTTGTGTTCATGACATGGCTTTGGCACGGGAGGGGGGGGGGGGGGGGGGGGTGAAAAAGGGAGAGAGACAGAGAGAGAGAGGGAGAGAGAGAGAGAGAGAGAGAGAGAGGCAGAGAGGCTGTGCGGCATCAAAGCGTTGCCTCTCAGCTGCAGCTGCCAAACCTCCTCGTCCCCAGTTAGCAGCCATCCAGCTGTCAGGCTGCGCGGAGAGGAAGAGAGGGGGAAATCTCTCACCAGCCATATGGTCCCCAGTTCTGTCTGAGACACTCCACGCTCCGTGGGCAAATGGCAAACTCATATATCTCATCAACACTGTTAATATCCCAGACCTGAGACTGGAATATTTGTAAGTTCTATCTACACGTATACACTCCGACACGTGAAGGAGAAGGGGGGGGGGGGGAAAGGGGTCCGCGTCGACTAACACAGTGCACAACAAAGGCCCATGGTGTGTTTGGAGGTGTTATGTGAGCTTTACCGAAAAGCTTGCAGCAGTTGGAATAATTAACAAGTGTGATATTTCTATTATCATCCCATGTATATGCACACACACACACACACACACACACACACACACACACACACACACACACACACACACACACACACACACACACACACACACACACACACACACACACACACACACACACACACGTTATACCTGTATGTGTGCGTGCGTTTGTATTTTGCGTGACACTTGTTAAGGTGAAGTAGGGCATTAATTTATGAAAATACAAATACATAATATGATACGACCTTTCCTGCTCGACACCAACTTGTGTATACTAAGGTTCGCAGAAGTTTGTCAATGCCAGCAAAACACTGTAATATATATATATATATATATATATATATATATATATATATATATATATATATAAAATATACCCACTTTCCACTGTGCATTCAATCATAATGATGATCTAAATGTGACAAATAACGTTATTTGCTAAGCCTGCACATAGATGTCACTGATTGCACTGTACTGCGATGTCAGCGTACTGCTGCACACTCAGACGGACACACGGTGACAGCAGCACCGACAGTGGACCCACTTCAGCCCCCCTTATGTGTTGGAAACCCTTATAGCTTTATAGCACGGTGACAGTGGACCCACTTCAGCCCCCCTTATGTGTTGGAAACCCTGACGGAGACAGTGGACCCACTTCAGCCCCCCTTATGTGTTGGAAACCCTCACGGTGACAGTGGACCCACTTCAGCCCCCCTTATGTGTTGGAAACCCTTATAGCTTTATAGCACGGTGACAGTGGACCCACTTCAGCCCCCCTTATGTGTTGGAAACCCTCAGGGTGACAGTGGACTCACTTCAGCCCCCCTTATGTGTTGGAAACCCTTATAGCTTTATAGCAGACAGTGGACCCACTTCAGCCCCCCTTATGTGTTGGAAACCCTTATAGATTTATAGCACGGTGACAGTGGACCCACTTCAGCCCCCCTTATGTGTTGGAAACCCTTATAGCTTTATAGCACGGTGACAGTGGACCCACTTCAGCCCCCCTTGTGTGTTGGAAACCCTCACGGTGACAGTGGACTCACTTCAGCCCCCCTTGTGTGTTGGAAACCCTTTTAGCTTTATAGCACGGTGACAGTGGACCCACTTCAGCCCCCCTTGTGTGTTAGAAACCCTTATAGCTTTATAGCAGACAGTGGACCCACTTCAGCCCCCCTTATGTGTTGGAAACCCTTATAGCTTTATAGCACGGTGACAGTGGACCCACTTCAACCCCCCTTGTGTGTTAGAAACCCTTATAGCTTTATAGCACGGTGACAGTGGACCCACTTCAGCCCCCCTTATGTGTTGGAAACTCTCACGGTGACAGTGGACCCACTTCAGCCCCCCTTATGTGTTGGAAACCCTTATAGCTTTATAGCACGGCGCTGAGGGCGGCTAACCCTGGAGAGAACGGGCTTGAATGGGCTTTGCACTATATCCGTTAGCGGGGATGCTACTATATACACCTGCTGGTCTGATCCTGGCAGTGTCTCCAGTCTTTCTCCACTAGCCACCTTATGGCGGTGACTCATGTCATGCATGGGGAGGTCTGTCGCTGTGGCGGCGACGTCGCTGTGCAAAGCCGGGAGACTCCGTCCATTGTCTGAACTGAGTAATGATGTACATTTACTTAAGTATACTGTACTTAAGTACAATTTTGAGGTATTTGTACTTTACAATTTGTTTGTTTCCAATACTTTTACTTCTACTCCACTACATCTCGGATCCAAATATTGCACTTTTACTACACTACATTTATTTATTTACTATAGTTACTTATATATATGCATTCGGCCACTTGAAAATAGCAGATCTACAAGCTCACAATGCGTCGCGATGTGACGCATTGTGAGCTTGTAGATCTGCTATGTTCAGACAATCTATTATACATTTGAAAAGGTGTGCCCAAGCCACGAAAAGAAAAAAGAAAGTCACCAGCTACTACGTCACTGACACGCTGCAACACGCTGCAACACACACTGCAACAACACACTAACACGTCACACACTTACCCTCCGCGTCGTTCGTTCCCTATCTCCTCATGTCGCGCCGCACGGCCACACTCAACACCAACCGCGTAAAAATTGTCATCGCACTGCCACTAAAGCCGGCTCCCGTCCACACTCGCAAACAATATCAATATCAATAATAAACACAAACACGCCACAAGCACCGACACCCCCGCCTAATTTGTTGCCACGTCTATGAAAACAAGCACAGAAAAAATGCCATTCAACACGCTACTTACACACACTACCACTCGCTTACAATACGCGGACCTGGCAACACTACATTCCCTCTCCCATTTGCTCACAGCCCACCACGTGACCCACACAGGGAGGGAGACGATTGCGTGATGCTTCTATGTACAGGATTCTATAGGTCACCACTTTTGGTGTGACACACACACGGCTTCTGTTTACTATGCGTTGTCAACACGTGCTGAGTTGACAAACATTGACCGATTTCGGAGAACACTGATAGTTTATCCTTTAGTAATTAGGCTGTGGAAGTATTCACACTAGGCAACTTTTGCATTTATTGGGATTGGCAATTTGAGGAGAAAAGGAGGAGGAGGAGGTGATCAAGCTCCACAACACCACATTGGTAGGTAGGCTCAAGGCTGCATTAATTTTCCTTCTTTTTCCTCTCGAGGGTGCATGGGATGATGTGAACCCCTCCAGCAGGCTAGGGAGCACCGCTCCGGTTAGCGGAAAATGACCGCGGGGTGCGGGTTGCCAGGTTTTTTTATAAGTAAAGTATTTACATTCAATTAAAAAAAATTATATATATAATACATTTTAATTTACGTCATATTTAGCGGCATTTCGACCTAATTTCTTTGTCAATGGCAAATATTGCGACGTGTGGGGACTAAAGCTGTATATAGGACGGCCCTCAAACACATTATTTGATAACTTTTCATCGTGCTCCTAACAAAAATGTGTGCTACTAGCCGCGATTACATACACAGTTAAAATAATCAGAAATTTGCGCCAACGACTGCGTCGACACCTGGCGTGGAACAAACGGGACGAACCGAGGCGCATATATGAATAACAACAACAACACTACACGCGCGCTGCAACACAAAACAGCTGCATACAACGCGTGTCACTGTGCACTTCTGTATCTGTGGACTTCTGTATCGCAACGCGGGGCAACGCAACTCTGGGATGAGCGGGCCGAAGGCCCGCGAAATTCTAGTGTTTATACATTTGAAAACTCGAAATGGGGCATTCTGCACAATGAGTACTTTCTACTTTTGATTTTGATGCCGATACTTTAGTACTTTTACTCAAGTACTTCCGGACTTTTGCTTATACTGTCTATACTGCAGTAATGATACTTTTACTTAAGAAGAAACCTTGGGTACATTTTCCACCACTGCTTCTTTACACAGCGGCACTATAGAGCGTCGCAGTCCCGCCCCCTACCAGGGCCCAGGAAATGATTCTCCGTTCATTTTCCTCATAGACATTTCAAAAAGTATTTATTTAAAGACGTTTACGCTGCGGACAAAGCCAACTCTTGTCGTGACAAATCATGACAACAAACACAATTTTTTGGGCTGAACAAATAATTAGAAAGAAGAAAAAAACGTCAGGTTACAACACTTTTTTTGTTGTTTTTCTTCTTTGTAATTTGTTGTCATGAGTTGTCACGCCTCGAGTTGGCCGTAACCGTCTTTAAATAAATACCTTTTGAAATGTCTATGGGAAAAATGCATTGGGAATCATTTCCTGGGCCTGGCGTCGTCATGAAAGGGGGTGGGACTGCGACGCTCTATAAAGCCCCATTTACACTGCAGCCAAATCTAGCCTGAATCAGGTCTGTGCCACATCAAGATTGAAATCCGATTTGATTAAATAAGTCTAAATGCAGACAGGTCACATACAAGTCACATGGAATTAGATTTTTTCCAATGTCACATTCAAAGGTGGTTTCAAATCTTCAAATGGGCCAAAAGATCAGATCAGGACAGACAGACAGACAGACAGACAGACAGACAGACAGACAGACAGACAGACAGACAGACAGACAGAAGGGGGTCTAGAAACAGAAACATATAGAGTGATGCATGGATGAAGGGATGCAGAAGGTAAGAGATTAAAAAAGGGAGTGATCTAAACCCACAAATCTTTTCTCAAAGTGAACAACCTGAAGCGTAGACCATTAGAAGCAGAGATAGCAGCCTAGATTGATATGGCGGCAGCGAGGGTTTGGAGGGACGGTAACGTTAATGGCCCCACTGGGTTTTTAATGAGTGTTGTGCCCCAAACAAAACGAGCTAATTAGTGTTATCATCCATATATCAGGCCATACACACATCCCAAGCTTACACAAGCACACACAGGCGTGCACACACACGCACGCACACACACACACACACACACACACACACATACACACACACACACACACACACACACACACACACACACACACACACAAGCACACACGCACACGCACACACGCACGCACGCACGCACACACGCACACGTACACACGTACACACATACACACGTACACACATATGCACGCGTGCTTGCACACATACACACGCACGCGTGCTCGCACACATACCCACACGTCCGCAAATATGCACAGATGCATGAGCACGCACGCACACACACACACACACACACACACACACACACACACACACACACACACACACACACACACACACACTGCACAAAAACACATTAGGTTTTATTATGCCTAAAAAGCAACACAAAAAAAGAATGATGGGGAAAACAATTTATATATTTTCTCTTGGTTTGAAGCATTCCACCCCCCCCCCCCCCCACCCCCCTTCCTGGATCTTCTTTAATATTGGGTAGGGGGGTGGGGGGCAAACATGAAGAAACGAGATTCCCTGCACATTTCAACCGCGGGGTTTGAACGTACAGTACAGACTCTTCCTTAAATTGGCTGGTCTCACCCCATGCGGTCCGTTCAGCCTTGAAGTGCTGTTTCATTCTCTTCTCATGATCCTGCTCTCTCCTCCTCTCCTCTTACGCTCGTTGAAGCCCAGGATGCCGTGCCCTGCGTGTGAGACGAGCGATTATGTCTACACTGGTTTAAAAACACGATAACAATGACACGAGTAGTAGAGGGGGGAATAAAGTGTGTGTGCGTGTGTGTGCGTGCGTGTGTGTGTGCGTGCACGTGTGTCTGTGTGTGTGGGTGGGGGGGGATGTCTACCGCTATCCCGGAATTAGAACGCAAGCCAGTGTGTTACCTGCGTTGTAAGCCCTCGTGTTTGTCACGCCACAGCCTCCGTTTGACCAACGCCACCCCGCATGCCCGCCCCCTCCTCCTCTCCCCCCTCTCACTTTATTTCTCTGGCACTAAGCCTATTATAAAATCAATAAACAATTGAGCTTTTTTTTTCTTTCTCCCCGGCCCCTCTCCTTTTAAATCTTTTTTCTCCTCTATATATCCTCTGAGATGGAGGAGAGGCATGCGGCTCTCGCTGTCGGTCGTGGAGAGAGAGACAGAGAGAGAGAGAGAGAGAGAGAGAGAGAGAGAGAGAGAGGTGGGGGTGGGAGGGTTGGGGTGTGGGGAGGGGGGTCGGAGGGCGCTTGTGCAGGGGTGGGTTGGGAGGAAAAAGGAAAACAGCTCTGTAACCCCTTTGCTTTTTCGGCGTCCCGATGTCAATTGAGTCTTTAACCAACTGGCGTCCACGTCCGAGTCATTATCCAATTGTGTCTATTCCAGTGGTGAGCTGCCACGGCCCGGGCCTGACCCCGAGATCTATCACTCGCACTTAAAGGCAGTCATGGGAAAGGGCATTTCACTATGTCGGAGGAAGAGAGAGCTGAGCGCACATGAGAGCGCGCCACGGGGTTGACCTAAAAGGAGGCTCTGTGTGTGTGTACGGTACGGACGGGGAAATCATTTTCCAAACATCCCTTTCGTGATCTTTTATTTGTGAAGACACACACAGGACATAAGTTTTCCATTTGCTCGGTCGTAACCCCAGTGATACGAGACGCGGTTCTCGTGAACTGTCAAAACGAGGCTGAGGTTTTTTTGTCCTCCTCCTGTTTGTGAGCCTCGTAGCTACTGTACGTCACAGCGCAAGACGCTGCATGAGGATGATTGAGGGATTTTTAATTGTCATATTCTCAAAACGTAATAACCCTTCAGTCGATAAAAATCAACAAACACCGACTTTGACAGCTGATTTTCAAATGGGGCATCAGGAAAAAGAAAATAGTAAAGCAACATTTACGGATTTTAATTCAAACTGTCAGCTTAAACTAATATGTCAGACTCGGCAGTGGAGGGATATGACAATGTAAATGTCTGTTGTATTCAGAATTTCAGCGAATGTGGAGATGAAACCGTCAGCCAACAACCCCACCCCCCAGCCCCCCCCCCCCCCACACACACACACACACACTCTAACTTCACTTTCTTCCTCAAGTCTTGTTTGAGAGCTCAAGCAGTAATTATCAGCAATCAAACGGCGCAGGTTTTCCTGGAGATGCATTTGATGTGCGCGTAGCGTCGCATGGTGCCACTTCTTCAGTCAAACTAGAAAGCGTACAGCTCGTGTAAATGAGCCCTGCATGGAGGTACAGCGTGGTATCGTTCAGAGATTATCATCAAATCTGCTGCCCATTGAATCGGGATCATCTTAATGACAGCTGTCGAGGAGGACGGTCTACCACAGTTTGAGGATTATGCTATGAGAAAAAAACATTTATGAATCCTATGAATCCTTGCGTCCCTATCCTGGGGTGAACATTCAGCAAAGAATTGCAGATCGACAAGCTAATAACATGATGCAACGCGCTTGTAGATGAGCTAATTTCGGGGAAGAGATTAGGTGTAGAGGGAAAAGAGGTGCAGGCTTAGCATAGACCCCTGTGGGTTTACGCGGTTGAAGCTGTCTGTGCTACAGTATACTGTAACATTCACCAGACACCATGCATATCCAACATCCCCACTAGCTGTAGTGACTGCAACAGATTTCGTCAAGCTGTCGCTTGACTCATCCTTGACTGTGCTTCTCCAGCTAGCCTCCATATTGGCTGACCAGCATTTTCGGCAGGCCTGTCATTGGCTGACCCTCTGCTTCGCCAAGTCCTCGTTGGCCAATCACTCCACAGAGCCAAAGCCCCCTGATTCGATGACTCAAATGATCCCTGGAAGGCTCCCTTTCAGGACCATTTGGACCTCCGGGAGCAGGCTGAGAATGGACCTTGTGCATGTGGGCCCATGCTGGACCAACAGTATAGGCCAAGGAATGGCCAGCTTTCGGGGCGCTCAGGGGTTGGTTCCAGGGTCGGCCTGTGTGGGCCGCTGGCGGAGATGGAGCCTCTGACA
>NC_136808.1:31758783-31773783 GCF_951216825.1 Electrona antarctica
GTTCATGGTCCCAATTTTCCCCAACCACCACCCCCACCCCCCGCTTAAGACTGGGAGATAAGTCGGGGCTAAGCCACCAGCCACCCTCATGGGAGATGGGGGGGGGGCTCGTCCAAATGCCACCTCCTCTGGCTGGGCTCGCAGGTATACGGCAAGGTGTAATCATGCAAACGCAGCGCTCCTGGGGCCAGGAGAAGGTCTTTTCTATTAGACACAGAGAGGAGGATTGGACTGAAGACAAGAGGATATGGGAAACACTATTTTGGTCAATCCTCTCTCTCTCTCTCTCTCTCTCTCTCTCTCTCTCTCTCTCTCTCTCTCTCTCATATCACCTCACCCCTCTGTTCCTCTCTCCCAGCCTCTTGATCCTTGAGCCCCGTGAGCTCCATGTTTCCTACCTGTTTTTTCTTTCTTTCTTTTCTCTCTCTTTTTTTGCTGGTGCTTGACAACACAGGATTTCTCCTTTTGTCTTTGCTGGATTCTTCTCTTTTCATCTAAGACGAAACGGGCAGCGAGAGGATGAGAAATTGAAAGTTTGCGAAGGGAAAGTTTCTGGAGGACATTTCTGGATTACGTTCACGAGGCACAAGCTGCTCACAGTATGAACATGGCACGCTGTCAGTGCTGAGCTCTATTTCCATGACGATTATTTTTATACTCCGACAATCAGAGAGCCGACAGCACTGTTAAGTCCCTCTTCCAATTCGATGCACCCTCCCCTAACATTTTTAAACCACAAATACTAACAAAGCCATGAGGGAAAAGATAATGACAAGATATCAACCTTCCTTTCCCCAGCGCCGCCAATTCCCGCTCCAGCCTAACTAAGTGTCCTGTTGAGTTGTCAAGTGTAAGTGCACGGAGCGGCAGCGTGCGTTCGCTTATCGGATGCTCTCGGCTGCTCAGCGTTGCGGTAAACGCAACATCTGATGGCTCTCTGAAATCCAAACGTGTTGGACAGGTGAGATGCTGCAGCGAGCGACACTTCTCAGATGTGCGTTAGCGCCATGTCACCCTTCCCCATCTGTAGGCTCTCAAAGTGTGTGTATGTATTTGCGTGTGCATTTTTTGTATGCCTAAGTGTGGAGGTGCCAAGTTTAGGGTGTACTTTGAAGGGCTTTATGTATTGTGTGTAACACAACAAACTATAAGGTTCCTCATTCAGAACATAGTCAGGAATGTGGGAGCTAAACAGATTCTTCTTGTGTCACTATTTGGAAGTCCAGAGCGGGTTGCAGATTAATACCCTTTCAAAGGGTATAATTAATTGCTTATAGCTTATTTTACCATTTTCTGTTTGTATGAAACAGCTGACGGTATAAAGTATCTTTCGGCACATGTTAAATGCGGCACAGAGTGTTGTTTTTTGGTTGATGTGTCCCCTTTAAATGCCTGTCGTGCTCGGTGGGCTCTTGGAGGGCTCTGTGCTAGACAGACGGGCCTGGCTGCAGAGTGGGGCGAGGGCCAGACATCTTGATGGTTTTCGGGGTGCATCACATCTCTCCGGAAGCGCGGCGCGTGCAGCGGGGCCGTGCCATGCACTGTAGAGAGAGAGCGGAGAGGCCCGCGCCATCTTCCAACGCTCCCGTCACAGCCCCGAGATGGAGATTAATCTGGCTGCACAGTTAAAGGCACACTGCGTGATTTGCACAAGCAAATGAGAAAGAATGTTGGAAATCAACAGACATTTACAAATGCTGTCTTCATATTCAGGCAACGTTTATATTTGCTACAACAAATACATCACATGGAATGATGTTTTTTTTCTAGCTCAGTCAGATAGCTATGCATTTTGGTCTCTTATTGGAGACATAAACCCACCACATTGTGATTTATTTTAATATTTTGAGGGGTCAATGTTTCAGTATTTCTAAATGAATATAAGAATTATATCTCCTTTTATGGTGCTAAAGCTATTGATTTTCTTTGCATTGTGTGGAAACCATAGAGCCGTTTGATAAACCATCCGTGCACTCATTCATAACATTATCTGCCATAGTTCTCAAAATCTACTACCGTCTTCCTTTAATGAACTTCCATGCTAATACTAGCCCTGTCGATAATGTGTAAAGAGGCATTTCTTTTGACTAAATGCTGTTAGCATAACCGCCGACGGTGTGTTGCCAGTTAGATTTGAAGTCAGGAGTTCACGCCCTGAACAGAGATGCCCTTTTTGGGTCCATTCGGTCACTTTGGGTTTAATGAACACGGCGGATTCTAGTCTAGTTTGTCGTTCCCATGAACTGATCAGCTCCACGTGAGAAGGGTTGATGCGAGATGAAAAAGTGTTGTCTCACAGAATCTTGTGCATACCCCCCCCCCCCTCCCCCAAATACCCTCCTCCTCCCCCCCTCCCCCAAATGCCCTCCTACCCCCCCCCCCCTACCAAGCTCCACCTCCTCTCCTTCACCCATCTAAATTAACACCACACAACAGCAATCGATGGATCCCTGCTAATCGTGTTAGACGTATTGTTTTTAAAACACCATGCAGCGGCCCAGATGGTGACTTCTACCACTCCACTCTCTCTCTCTCTCTCTCTCTCTCTCTCTCTCTCTCTCTGTAGCAGATCAGGCCTCTCCGCTGTCTCTTCCTTCCTCGTTGCCCCCCGCCCCCCCCCCTCCTCCCCCCCCCCCCATCTCCCTCTGCTCAGGCGTGTTTGTTTTCCAAGCCGGAGAGGGAATTTTGGCCCGAATCCTAGGTATCACATATCTGACCATATTTCATGCCCCAAATAAAGCATGTAAAAAAAAAAACCTTTTTCCTTTTAAAGGTCAGACTTTAGTGCTGGTAAAAAAAAATTGATCTGTGGATTTATGAATTTAGCCCCGTTGTCGGGGCTCCTTTGTAATGGAAGATTCGGCGAGGGAAGCTTAACATCGCATTGTTTTGCTGTGACAACGCAGCCACGAGAGCCCCGCGCAGCTGTTCCCCACGCTCACAATGGCAGATTAATTAACACAATCATGCGGCGCTGGCTAGGGCTCAACAGTCAGGTCTGCTCAGGGATAGATAGGTAAATCCTATACATGCACTTCCAGACTACCACTGAACACTATTCTGACGGGGAGGGACATCGCTAGATAGATGTGGTCGCTGACTGGTCAGCTGTATATAGGCATACAAATAATAAAAGGAGGGGTCTTCTTGCTAATTGCACTGAAGTGTGTGCGTGCGTGCGTGCGTGCATGCGTGCGTGCGTGCGTGCGTGCGTGCGTGCGTGCGTGCGTGCGTGCGTGCGTGCGTGCGTGCGTGCCTGCGTGCGTGCGTGCGTGCGTGCGTGTCTGTGTGATTTGAATATGCATGTAATATAATATAATAATAATAATAATAATAATACAGAATATGTGTGTGTATATACATGTGGGTATGAATACACCTCTTTGTGTGTTGGCTCCAACCCGCTTGGTTTCTGGTCTCGGGATCTGCAGCCTGCATTAAAACGGAGCCTCTCTCTCTAATTAAGATTCTGCTGGGCGGCCCGTCGTTCGTTCTTAGTTAGTTCCCTGACATTTTAAACTGTCTATTATGCTGCCATGGCTTTCAGGTGCAGCGCTGTGTAAATGGCAAGTCCAAAATAATAAATAAATAAAAAAGCGTATCCTTTTCGTACACTTATCCATCAAGGGGCGGGTGGGGGTGGTGAGGTGAGGTGAGGGTGGTGGTGGTTGGGAGTGGGGGGGGGGGGGGGGGGTACAGTGGGAGATGGATCGGACCTGATGTTTAAATCATTACTGGACGATGTGTGGATCTTTCTCCATTGATCATATCACCTCACGCCCATCGTCATTCTATAGCGTGAATATGCTATCTCTCTGTTTCTTCATCTCTTTCTTCTTCTTCTTCTTCTTCTACTCCTCGTGTCCTCCTTGTATCCCGCCTCTCTCTGTATCCATGTCTCTCTCTCAGCTCTCTCTCTCTCTCTCTCTCTCTCTCTCTCTCTCTCTCTCTCACACACACACACACACACACACACACACACACACACACACGGACACACACGGACACGCACGGACACGCACGGACACGCACATGCGTGCGCGCACACACTTGTCACTCTCTCTCGCTCTCCCCCATCAATCCACTCCTTTCTTTTTTCCCCCTCTTCCCTCCTTTGAATGTTTCATCATCTCCGTCTCTGTGTGTTCCTGTGCCGAACGTGACCGCAGTTTGTCAATATTTTACCCTTGGCCCATCCCCTGTGTTGATATAATGATCACTTAACAGTCAAGAGTAAGGCAAGGAGGAAATTAGGGCGGCGGCGGCAGGGAGGACAACAACGCTGAGGCAATTATGTTTCTTTCAGCCCCGGCATTCTCACGTTAATGAAATCCCTTATCGTTAGGAGGGGCGGGTGGCGGAGAGGGGAGGACAGGTGCGCCAAATGTACGTCGTTCATTTATCTTATTCTGGGAAATGAACAGAAAAGAAACGGAGAGAATAATGTAGAGATAAAGTCTGCTGGGCAACAAGTGTGTGTGTGTGTGTGTGTGTGTGTGTGTGTGTGTGTGTGTGTGTGTGTGTGTGTGTGTGTGTGTGTGTGTGTGTGTGTGTGTGTGTGTGTGTGTGTGTGTGTGTGTGTGTGTGTGTGTGTGTGTGTGTGTGTGCGTGCATGATTCTCTCTCTTTATTTATTTGAATTTCTGCCGTGGACAAAGGAAAAGAGAGAGGAAAGAAGAGGGGGAACGAGGCGGGTGAATATGAGGAGACACAAGGAGACGGAGGGAGGGAGGGAGGGACGGTGTATCACAAGTTAGCATCTTCCTAAAGGACAAATCGAAGACACTCCCCGGGCTAACATTTGAAGTATTTACCTCCACGCAAAAATGTCTGCCCTTTTCCTTTTCGCAGCCCACAGACAAATCAGTCAGATCGGAGCGCCGGCTGCTAAAGCAGAGACCTGAGGATCTGCAGCTGAAATGGTGTGTGTGTGTGGTGGGGGGGAGGGGGTTTGGGGGGGTTCACATCCTGTCCAATTAGTTACTTTTGTGCGATTGATTGAGAATGTTGAGGGTGGAATTGGCACACATCAAGTAGCTTCCGGGAAACGTAAACTCCAACAATGCTCCATCTCCCTCTACTATAACCCCATAACTCCATTTTTTGTCGGTGTGTTTTGTCGATAGAGCTGCTGGAATGGATCTTGATGGACTCGGCATGTTGCTTCATGCTGTGACCCGCGGAACCCTTTCAGAAGCAGCAGATCATTTGAAAATACTTTTTCCCATGGATTCTACACAGTGGCTGCTTCTGGAGTTTAGCCACTTAAAACCCTATACATACCAGTGGTTTTCAACCAGTGGTCCGCAGACCACCAGTGGTCCTTGAGGGGATTCCAGGTGGTCCCCCCCCAGCTATAAATGATGGAGAATTGGTAGCCAAATGGACCCTTATAGATCTAGAACTAATTTACAAGAAATCTAGGCCTACACAATTAAGCTAGAGAATGTAAAACAATTGTGATTTTGATCAACGTTTGCTTATTATCTCTCCTAGTAGGCTACTAACATCAATACAGCATGGAATTGTGGACAAAATCTTATCCAACGATAACAAAATGTTCTAAGAGGCTAAATGTCATGATCAAATGTGTCTCAAATGCCGAATAAATAATGGACCTTGATATGAAAAGGGTTGAAAACCACTGCTATATATATATTTATACCATACTTAGTTGACCAATGTCTCCCAGGGGTCTTTAGGCCTGCTTCTTTTCCCCTCTCGACAACACATATAGTTGCAGAAAATAGCCACGCTCACAACGCATCAAGCTTATGAGACCCATAAGCTGGCCTCACAATAGGGACACTATATAGCGTTCAAGAAGTTACTAGAACTCCACGCAGGAGCCGTGTCTCTGGGTGTGATTCTGGGCAAAGGTATCGGGCAAAGAACGGGACCAGGAGTGATGTTTCACAGGACGCCTCAAAGGCAACGGGATGAACTCACTGCCGGGATCCCTTCAGGGTGAAAAAGAAAAACACCCAAACCCTTGTTAGATGCCACTATCGCTAGCATCGTGCCTGTAATGACACTAATGCCTGCTGAGGTGTGGGCTGCTCTCTCTCTCTCTCTCTCTCTCTCTCTCTCTCTCTCTCTCTCTCTCTCTCTCTCTCTCTCTCCTGCTCCTGTAAAAGGAAGCTATCTGATTGGAAACAGATCTGGGGCGCTGGGGGGGCCGGCCCCAGCTCGTTGGATTTAATGACCCATTTCCTCCACTGCTTGTGCCACAAGCAGTTAACGACAGTCGAGGTGCCCAGAGGTTCCCCGCCGCGGGACTAGACTACTGCTGCTAGGAGAGAGAGAGAGAGAGAGAGAGAGAGAGAGAGAGAGAGAGAGAGAGAGAGAGTAGTAGCCTCGGTTCAGAGACATATACAGCGTAATGAACAGTGGTGGGAAAAGTACTCACGTTTCTTACTTAACTAAAAGTATAAATACTGCAATGCAGAACTGCTCTGTTACAAGTAGAATGTAGCCTACTCATTGTGCCGAACGCCTCATTTCAAGTTTTCAAATGTATATATATATTTTTTTTATCGCCAATCTACAATTATTGTAGATCATCTATTGTAGATCAGCTATTTTCAAATGGCCGAAATATAGGTCTGAAGTCTGTTTTGTAATAATAATCAAAATCTTTAAAGTAACTAGTAACTAAAGTTGTGAAATAAATGTATAGTGGAGTAAAAGTACAATATTTTGATCCGACATGTAGTGCAGTAGAAGTACAATAATTTGAAATTGGAAATACTCAAGTACAAATACCTCAAAACTGTAATTAAGTACTTAAGTTTAATGTACTTAGTTACTTTCCACCACTGTGACTGTCTGCTATAGGTAACCATTTCAAGCACTTTTTTTTCCTTTCAGGAAGTTAACAAGTTGACTGGCTTTCCTCTCGTAAGTCATCCATGCAGAGTTAACAGGTTCAATATGAGTGTCACCGTGGGTTTAGTTGAAATTCAGAAAATATATACCTAATGAAGTTGTCTGCACTCACATGCTAAGAAGCATGGAACACTTTTAATATAATAGTAGCAGAAGGCAATGGTCATGTTTTAGACCGGTGCAGCCATGCTGCTCCCGTTGAGACACAGCCATGCTGCACCAGTTGAGACACAGCCATGCTGCTCCAGTTGAGACACAGCCATGCTGCTCCAGTTGAGACACAGCCATGCTGCTCCAGTTGAGACACAGCCATGCTGCACCAGCTGAGACACAGCCATGCTGCTCCCTTTGAGACACAGCCATGCTGCACCAGTTGAGACACAGCCATGCTGCACCAGTTGAGACACAGCCATGCTGCACCAGTTGAGACACAGCCATGCTGCTCCCTTTGAGACACAGCCATGCTGCTCCAGTTGAGACACAGCCATGCTGCACCAGTTGAGACACAGCCATGCTGCACCAGTTGAGACACAGCCATGCTGCTCCAGTTGAGACACAGCCATGCTGCTCCAGTTGAGACACAGCCATGCTGCTCCAGCTGAGACACAGCCATGCTGCTCCAGTTGAGACACAGCCATGCTGCTCCAGTTGAGACACAGCCATGCTGCACCAGTTGAGACACAGCCATGCTGCACCAGTTGAGACACAGCCATGCTGCTCCAGTTGAGACACAGCCATGCTGCTCCAGTTGAGACACAGCCATGCTGCTCCAGCTGAGACACAGCCATGCTGCTCCAGTTGAGACACAGCCATGCTGCTCCAGTTGAGACACAGCCATGCTGCTCCAGTTGAGACACAGCCATGCTGCTCCAGTTGAGACACAGCCATGCTGCTCCCTTTGAGACACAGCCATGCTGCTCCAGCTGAGACACAGCCATGCTGCTCCAGTTGAGACACAGCCATGCTGCTCCAGTTGAGACACAGCCATGCTGCTCCAGTTGAGACACAGACATGCTGCACCAGTTGAGACACAGACATGCTGCACCAGTTGAGACACAGCCATGCTGCTCCAGTTGAGACACAGCCATGCTGCTCCAGTTGAGACACAGCCATGCTGCACCAGTTGAGACACAGCCATGCTGCACCAGTTGAGACACAGCCATGCTGCACCAGTTGAGACACAGCCATGCTGCTCCAGTTGAGACACAGCCATGCTGCTCCAGTTGAGACACAGCCATGCTGCACCAGTTGAGACACAGCCATGCTGCACCAGTTGAGACACAGCCATGCTGCACCAGTTGAGACACAGCCATGCTGCTCCAGTTGAGACACAGCCATGCTGCTCCAGTTGAGACACAGCCATGCTGCTCCAGTTGAGACACAGCCATGCTGCTCCAGTTGAGACACAGCCCTGCTGCTCCAGTTGAGACACAGCCATGCATTCAGTCGCAGTCGCAGACGTAACACGAGTCAGACTTGTATTGACTCAGATGAATCTGTGTTGTGTAGTGTACACCTGGCTGTCTGTGTGCGTGCATGCGTGCGTGCGTGCGTGCGTGCGTGCGTGCGTGTTACTTTCTTTGAAGCCCATGTCTATGATGTATAATCATGCTTACAGTATGCATGTATGCAAGTATTTATAAGCAGTCACATATACTCATAATGCTTCATAACAATAGTAACATGAACACATTATAAGCATTTTAGAATGGCATAAGTTCATAACACATGGTCACTCACACACTTTGTTTAGGTCAGGCCCATTTATTGAACTCTAATTCCCATAGTTGTAAATAATACATTATAATGTCATATGTGCATTATTTATAATGTGTTATGATGCACATCGGTATAATATATCAGTATAAGTCACTACACAGCAAGGGGTCATTGTGTGCTTCATTTAAATTTAAAATAGCATTGAATCTATTAAAAAACATCACAATTTGTTTCTGCCTCACCTTCAGGAATGTCATGACTTTACTTAACGCACACAATGACCACTTAAAGTGACTTATAATTACACTTGCATTATAACTGTGATTATAATACTTTATCAAATTATTATATTGTATTCCAGCTATGAAAATTATAATACACTACAATCACTGCAATGTCTGTCAGCATCTACAAATCATGAAGTAGGCTATTATAATACTTGATAATTCATTATGAATAAGTTCTTTATGCTGTGTTATAATTTTTGTTATAAAGCATTACAAGTATTAATGAGTGCTCATATAAGCCAATTATAAGGCACTACAGATGTATATTTAATATTACTGTACCTTATGTGGACATTTCCTGCAAGTGCAGTACTACACAAGACAAAACTCGACCACGGAACACATCTAAATACACACAGAGTTATATGTAAATATGACCTCCTCTTGTTTTCTTTCTGGAAATAGTCACTCATTGAAGTATAATTTCATTGAACACAATACGTCCACTTGACCTTCTCCAGCAGAACGGCTGCAGCGTTCGTTGGGGGGACCCCCGGGGGAGAGGCCTTGAGCGACCAGTCAACTTCCGCAGCCAAAAACTTGAGCACGCTCTGCCACTATCAAGCTAATGATCAATTATTAATATCCTGCAATCCGCAGCCTTGATGTGGCTGCCTGGATACAGAAAGCAGGCAATTATGTGTTAGTGTCTCTTTGGGTTTTTTGGCCCCCTCCATCTGATCCGTCCGCCTTCCTCTCTCTCCCTCTGCCTCTCCACGCGTTGAGATCCCTATAAATATAGAACTGCTGGTTCTGCTTAGCACACCAGAAGTTCTTACTGGGCCCCTCTCTCCCTCTCTCTCTCTCTCTCTCTCTCTCTCTCTCTCTCTCTCTCTCTCTCTCTCTCGTCGCAGATATCCAGATCCAGATTAATTTGCAATTAGTCTTGAGTTGTTGAGCCTCTGAAAGATAAAGGATTCGTACCGCTCTTATTCTCTGCAACCCTAAACTGCCGATGATCACTTAAAAAGAATAAATGCTCTCGCCGCTTGATAAAAATAGCTTAAGCTCAGAATTATTTGTTTGGCAACAAATGACAGACACATATGTCTGAATGGCTCCGGCGGGCGCTAAAGTGGTAACTAAATGAGTTGAGTTTATAATAGAACTTGTCATTGTCTGCTGTGCGTTTCTTTGTTTTGTTTGTGAAAATTGCTTGACGCCACGTCAGATCGAAAATCCTGCCGCCTCGGCGTGTGCCAGATTGTCAAGACATTAGGCCTATACTGTATATGCAATATTATACTTTTCTTTCTGACTCACATGGATTAAAGCAAAATGAAATAACTCACGACTGAAGAATTGTGTCCTCATGTGCGATTTGACATTTTGTGAAAGGAGACCCCCCCCACGCACGCACGCACGCACGCACGCACGCACGCACGCACGCACGCACGCACGCACGCACGCATGCACACACACACACACACACACACACACACACACACACACACACACACACACACACACACACACAGATGCTTCATAGCATATAGTTTGACCACTTCAACTGCTCTAATCTTGAAATATTAACTGAAAATAGCCTGTATCTACAATAGCCTATCTTGTAGATACAGGCTATTCTTCAGTTCATGCGGAGCATGCTTCCATAGAAGCATAGATTCTATGGAATCCACATGACTGAACTCAGCCGTGGAGAGACTGAGAACTTTAATCCATATGACTCTGTTTTCCAGGAGCTATTGTGACGACGGCATACTGTTTTCATCAGTGGTGGAAAAAGTACTCGCATTAGTGCAAGTATCAATAGTGCCTGTTACAAGTAAAAGTATGGAATTAAAAATGTACTTGAGTAAAAATACAAAAGTATTGGTATCATCAAAATGTACTTAAAGTACCAAACGTAGGAAGTATACTCATTATGCAGAATGTCCAGAATGCATGCATAAAATGTATATAAATCCTTTGAAAATAGCAGATCTAGCCTACATGTAGATCATCTATTTTCAAATGGGAAAAATGTATATATGTCTGAAGTGTGTTAGAGTATGTTTTGTAATAATAATAATCAAAATCTACAAAGAACTAACTAAAATTTTCAAATAAATGTAGTGGAGTAAAAGTACAATATTTGGATCCAAGATGTGGACTAGAAGTAACAGTATTGAGAAATTGGAAATTCTCAAGTAAAGTACAAATCCATCCAAGTTGTACTTGAGGACAGTACTTAAGTATATACTAATATACAGTACTAAAGATTTGCACACGTGTTCACGGTTTTTCAAAAATAGCAGATCTACAAGCCCTTGTTTTTTTTTAACAGCTAAGGTTTAAAATAATTCCTCTCTGAAGCTTATAAAGGACAAAGCTCTTACTAATGACACACATTGATGTATTGTTACTATTCTAATGCTTGTACCTTTCAGGGCTGTGGGGGTGTGTATGGTGAATGGTATTTATTCATTTAAGAGGAGCTTAGAGGAGGGTGGGTGGATACAGTCTATTAATAGTTGAGTCATCAGTGGCTCAACGTTCCAAAATGGCAAATTGTTAGATCCCCAATGGTGATTATTACTTGCTGTCAATGACCTTCATAACAAATTAAAATTCTGCGACTGGGACTGAGGCGTGCTCTTTAATAGGCGATAGGCGCGTGGTTTTGTGTCTTTGTGTGTGCGTGTCTTTGTGTGCGTGCATGCGTGCATGCGTGCGTGTGCATGCGTGCGTGCGTGCGTCCATGTGTGTGTGTGTGTGTGTGTGTGTGTGTGTGTGTGTGGCCACAGGGTGAAGGCCTCTAGTTTTTAAACCCATTTTCCACCCAATTGTGGCCTTTCCCTCGATTATTCTGATAGCTCTACTCCATCTTGGTCTGACACACACACACACACCCACACACCCACACACACACACACACACACACACACACACACACACACACACACACACACACACACACACACACACACACACACACACACACACACACACACACGCTGGATATTTGGAGCCGCAGTATAAATCTTTTCATTTCATTTTCCGAGACACTGGACAAGTTCACGGAGGAGGAAAACGGAACGCGTCCTTGGTCCCGGGATTTACTGCACGTCCCAGCTGTGGCGAGCGATAGTCTTATATACCCACGCACGCGTGCACGCACACGCCGTGCACGCACACACGCACGCACGCATTATGAAGCAGATTTACCTACTCTGTCCCCCCCCCCCTCCCTTCCGTGGCCTTGTTAAAAGTGTTCATCACCTCTCGCGGTAATATATGTCTTTAAGTGCACATTTACGCTCCTCAGCTATCGATCAGTGTACGTTCCCTCCACCCGATAATTACTCCACCTTAATATGCACCCTTAATGAGGCTTAATTGATTCATTTTCGTCGATGGAGAACATAACGCCATGCACTAATGGTCCGGCGGCGTGCGAGGGGCATTGATACTGCATGGTGCATGTGGACCAAAGCAGACAGTGCATGGTGTGTGCTGTGCTGTGCTGTGCTGTGGGGGAATGGCAAGGGGAAAGTGGCAGGACTCTAAATGCAGTTGATGATTGGCCCATTGTGCTTGCTGTTGATTTGAGCGTGTGCATGGAGAACTGAATAGGAAATCAATGGAGGCCGAGGTGAACGCCGCGGTTATGCAGCTTTAACTCGTTAAGACCCGATCAGGCTGATTCTACACAAAATGTCTTCTGAATCCTAACATTATTTTTCTTCTGAAAGACATACATTACTATGTCAGTAGCCTACTGGTTCTCAAACCAAAATTTGGTTGCATCTCAAAATATTTCTCCTCTCCTCTCCTCTCCTCTCCTCTCCTCTCCTCTCCTCTCCTCTCCTCTCCTCTCCTCTCCTCTCCTCTCCTCTCCTCTCCTCTCCTCTCCTCACACCATAGAAGGTAGGCAGTATCCCAGTCAGTAAAAGAGAGAGAGGGTCTACTCATCCTTCACTAATGGTTACCACTCACTTCCTGCCAACACAGACTGAGAGGGGGCATGATGAATATACACCCTGATTATTATAGCATCTCTCACACACACACACACACACACACACACACACACACACACACACACACACACACACACACACACACACACACACACACACACACACACACACACACACACACACACACACACACACACAGAAATGTTCTCGCACTTTATTTAGCACTCTTGTTTGTCCTGAAAGACAACAACCTCTGTCTTCATCTGTTTTCTATTCCCTTATGTGTACAGACAGTGATGGACAACACGCACAGATGCACCCTTTCTGTCACGCACGCACGCACACACACACACACGCACGCACGCACGCACGCACGCACGCATGCATGCTATCATGATCATCATCCACAACCTCTCAACGGGGCTATGATCACCCTGTTAGAATGATAAAGTTAGTGAGACATCAGTGCTCGTTCAGATCTGTGTGCTGTTCTGCGTGCACCTTTCTGTGCACACAGATTTAACACGTGCGTGTAACGCGCGTGCGTCTGTCTTTTTCCAATGCTCTTTGATGCTTGAAACAGACTTGAGGAAGGGAAAACAAAGATGGGCCGGTGCCAGGCACCATTCCTCTTCCCCTAGCTGGGCAGAGGCATAGCCTTTACCCAGACAGAGAGACACCTTCTGTCACCCTGGAGGAGGGGGGAGCGAGACAGAGAGAGAGAGAGAGAGAGAGAGAGAGAGAGAGAGAGAGAGAGAGAGAGAGAGAGAGAGAGAGAGATATAGAGAGAGAGTGACAGACAGACAGACAGACAGACAGACAGACAGACAGACAGACAGACAGACAGACAGACAGACAGACAGACAGACATGGATGCGAAGAAAGAATCAGGGAAGAAGCTGGGACATGAAAACATAACATCTATAATGTTAATTTGACCTTGGGAGTGTATACAATGACCTTGGGAGTGTATACAAATGTAACAAAAATGGACTTTGAAATTTGTCAAATTGATTAATGAGCACTTTGAGGGTCCTCAGTAACTCTGACCGTTCAAAAGTGGACCCGTAAGGAAAGGACATGAAATTAATGGTTGCGTAAAAAAGAGAATAAAAAAATAAAATAAAAAGTAAATAACAAATACAAAAAAAGTGCAGACAAAACCTGTTAACAGATTCTATGCCGCCATCTGGTGGCTGAACTGGGTGGTGTTGCCAGAGAACTGGGTTGACAGGCCGTTTTTAACACATGCTCTTTGAGTCTAGTTGAACCATCTCAACGTGTAAACAATGTTTTAGATCAGTGTACGCGAGTGAACGAGTAGCATTTTGTATATTCGATGATGTCACGGCATGTGGGTGCCACCGGAGGCTAGCCACGAATGCTAAAAACAGCTAACAAACGGTAAATAAAATACTATAAATTCTGGATTCACATGACAATAAAGCAACACGAGATTTCTCGTTTTGCCACACAAGGGTACCAGCATTATACGCGATAAATTGCGGGTTTCTGCATAGATTGGGTTAAAAATCACTGCTGGATACATTTGCTGGTATTTTCAACCCCCTTCCCCCTCCCCCCTCCCTTCTCATTCAGAAACTGTCCCCAACAAACGGCCTATATGTGCACAACTCCCCATAAAAATGTAAACCACCATCCTTTTAACAGCGATGATGAAAAAGGGAACTAACCCCCCCCCCCCCCCCCCCCCCCTCTCTCTCTCTCTCTCTTGCTTTCTTTTCTTTTTTTCTCCCCCCCCCCCTCTCAAACTCCAGTTTTTAGCACGGCCGCTCCTCTAATAAATATAAATGTTTGTGATTAGCATCTCTGCGGCACAGGTGCATGTTTGTTGCGAGGGGAGGCTTGTTCATTAATTTTCAGCCGTGAAAAGTGCACCGCGCCATGAACACACAGTCCAAATCGCACACACTGATAAATGAACGCACAGATTGTTAATGTACCATTGTATGGCTGCTGCCTGCACCAGCTTTGGAGGAGAGAGAGAGAGAGAGAGAGAGAGAGAGACTGCTGCCAAAAACAGGGCTGAGAGTACACGTGTGCGCGCACACACACACACACACACACACACACACACACACACACACACACACACACGCTCATGTGTGCATGCATGCACAGGCACAACACATAAACAGTCACGCACGCACGCACGCACGCACGCAC
>NC_136808.1:31781283-31803783 GCF_951216825.1 Electrona antarctica
TGTGTGTGTGTGTGTGTGTGCGTGTGCGTGTGTGAGAGAGATTGATGGCTTGAGTTTGTTCACAAATAAGGTATTTCCTTCTGCGCAGATACTGTATTTATTATTTTCAACTACACTTATACTAAGATTATGTAGTGATTACATATTGATATTGATATTGTAACCATTATAAGCCTACTGTAGATTTAAGAGATTTGACTCATTATTATGTTCATACTGTACATGCTCATTCGTATACAGTACAGCAGGGGTATTCAACTACATTATGCAGGGGACCACAATAGAATGAATTGAAGTCAAGGGCCATAAGACGGTGTTCATGGTTAACCATATGACCACTTGTTGTATGTGTGTGTGTGTGTGTGTGTACGTGTGCTTGTGCTATATAGTAGCCTATAGGACACAACAATGGACATATAATGACATACAGTATTATGTCCACTATGGTAACTTATTAGGGCCTATACTTCATACTGTTGAATAAAATCATTTCTGTCCCGACAATGTTTGACTTGTTTGTCTTGTTTGTGTCCCAGGCTAGGAAGAGGATAACTATAGGAGACATGGGGAAAATGTTTCTCTTTAAAGTTAAAGTTTTTGGTCCAAAAGAAGCAGCAAAAGAAGACCTGTTGTAACACTGGTCAACTTTGTGTAAGTTGGCCATCTGGAAGACCAAGAGGAATGAGGAGCAGGTGCTGCATGGGGTCCGTTGATCCCTTGTTGATGGCAAAGGGGTTAATGGCAGCGCACATCAAAGTAGAGAAGGCCGATAGCCTGGTGGGGGTCGTACAGGTGTGGTGTGTAGGTGGGGCACTATATGCACAGTCACCATTGACAATATCTAATACAAAAGATAATTTTAAATGTAAAATAATATATGGGTCTTCTGTGGTTCGAAAGAATCATGACTGTCTTGTTTTTCTTATAGGCTACTGCAAAAAATGGTTTTAATAAAGCAGTCTTGAAAATCTTTCTTTCTTTCTTTCTTTCTTTCTTTCTTTCTTTCTTTCTTTCTTTCTTTCTTTCTTCTCTTACCTGTGCGGGTCTGTGAAACACTGCGCTATGTTCCTCTTAGCCACCACCATCAGCACGTTATCAAAAAGCATTGCCAGTCCGTCAACATCAGAGACGTTGCAACAACAGGGCCAGCAGCGCCTGCAGTCTGATGATGACACATGCTCACCTTCCTATTGCTGCGCTGCCGTTGACACGTTCCAAAAGCTGTTGCCGTTCATCTTTAGAATCGTAACGCGGGGAGGTGATTGTGTTGATAACAGAGTGTTGTTACGCTACAGCAGCGCGTCTCTCAGCATGCAGACGTGGCAGAGGGGTGGGGTCAAAACCGTTATCGCCTTATCATATCTCCGACAGCTACCTGTCAAAATCAGGTCACAGCAGAGACGCGAGCAGACTCCAGGATGCTGACACAGCCCAATCGCTTTTTCTTTTCTTTTATTTTCTTTTATTTTTTTGTCCTCCACTCTCTCGCATTGTTCGTTTCCGACACAATCCGTCATATGTGAGCCAAGGATGATGATAGTGAGGATAAAAAAATATATTATAAAAAGAAAAAAAGCCAGAAAAGAAGAGATGGGTGAAGGGGAGGAGAGGAGGAAAAAAGGAGAGAAAGTGGAGGGGGGCTAGGGCCGATGGCGTTTCTAAAGAAACTGAAAAGCTTATGAACTGTCAGCGTTCTGTCGGGAGATGAACGGGTGGGAAAAATAGCGCGGCGCATGAACCCGTTTGATGCGTTTGACTTTGTGTAGTGTTAGCACATTTGAGCGAGGTAGGGAGGAGAGGACAATGAGAGACAGACAGACAGAGGAGTGGAGGGGAGAGGTGGGGGGGAAGAAGGAAGTGTTGTGTTGTGTTCTGATGTGTGGATGGCTGGTTTGAAGTGACACTTAACACACCTTCTGTTTGTCTCCCGCTCTGTGTGTGTGTGTGTGTGTGTGTGTGTGTGTGTGTGTGTGTGTGTGTGTGTGTGTGTGTGTGTGTGTGTGTGTGTGTGTGTGTGCGTGTGCGTGTGCATGTGCGTGTGCGTGTGTGTTGCCTTGCTCCAGATGTCGGGGAGGACCTGGTGAAGCCGGCGGGGGGAGCGCAGCCCGCCCTGTCCCAGCACAGAGAGCGAGGCCTGGCCTCGACCTCCAAAGACTGCCCCTACTGCGGCAAGTCCTTCCGCACCTCCCACCACCTCAAGGTCCACCTGCGGATACACACAGGTACGGTTGATTATACTGTAGTTCTATAGAACTACACCTCCCACCACCTCAAGGTCCACCTGCAGATATACACACAGGTACGGTTGACCCCTGTAGAGGCAGGGGTCATCAATATGTCCGTACAATTTGTATACTCTCAGAGTTGCAGATGGTAGAAGGCCCATTCAGGGTTTTTTGGGCCATTTGTATACACTTTAAGAGTTGAAATTAACGCTAAAGCTGCGTTTAGACCTGAATACATACTGTATATTCGCCTCGGTTCGTACTGTTTGTACCGCACCAGGTCTCGCCGCGCCTGTTCGCACAATTCTCGTTTTTGCATTGACTTAATTGCGCCGCTCTAACCATCCAAGTCTGAACGCACCTTACTGATTTGACTGTGTATCAGACAGACGTTTCTGTAATGGACAAAATTTGAGCCTGATTTTCGATCAGGTGGAGGGAAAAAGTTACTAACTACACTAACTGCCTTGGTCTGTGTTGAGGACATGGCACAACATTAAAATGTCCTGACTCCCGTTCACCCATTTTGCTCATAACACATAATTCTCACCCATAATTCGTAATACTATCTTGTTCCGTGGATGTGGTGTAATTGATTCCCCCGGAGAGATTTTCTCTGCGGTCTTTGGTTCATTAGATATTTGATTATAACGTGTTCTCCACCAAATTTATGGAAAAACCTTTTTCACACCACTTTTCTAACTTGAAACCTTTTTTTTCTTCCTTTTTTTCTAACTGTATTCATCTCTGAGGCTTAGGGCTATGGCATGCTTTTTTCATTTTTTTCCATCATTGTCATTTCATTGAGCCCTAATTAACACAACAAGAGTTCAGTGTCCTCATGCAATGACATCACTCGGAGGACAATTTCACACTCACTAGCTCTCAATAACTCAAACAAAGCTGGCCTGTTTACAGTTTGGGGATATGGCGTGAGAGGAGGTATACAAAAGACAAAAGTGTGAAAATATCCAATGTTTTTTTTTGGGGGGGTGGGGTTTGTGCCCAACCACCACCCGGCTTTGTGCTAACCTGTCCACTGTTGGGAAGGTTAAGGCCTCGTCAGAGTAATGATGTGGACAATAGCCAGGAAGGTAGCGAGTTAAGGGAGGGTGGCAGGGTGAGAGAGAGAGAGCGAGCGACTGGCTGTTGTTGTAACTCACTGCGAGGTAGAAACGCCCCACTAACTATCCAGGTTAAAGTCACAGCTAGTCCACACAGAGGGCACCTTACTGCCAAGGACACCGGACTCTAGCTAATAATACAGGTGCATAAAGTTGCCGGACGGCCCTCTGGAGCCATGTAATTCGGTCCTTCCCTCCAGTTCATCCCATATAGTGTGATAATGCTGCTCCCCCCTGGTGTGTCCAAAACATGCCACAGGGGGATGTGGATGTTCATAGTTCATACTGAAACGTCACGCCATAGATTCAGCTTTTGTAAATGTGTCGCCTGGTGTTCACTTCTCAATTATTAGGCTACCTACTCAATATCCATTAGTGAGTTTGGAATGAAACTCAACATAGAAGCAACCGTTCTGTTGCATTCATTGTTGATATATAATTGAAGGGTATATATATTCATAAGAGTAAGTATCATTTGAAGCACGGATGTCGGCGAGTAATTATTTAATTACAGAAGTTTTACTTCATCTCACTCGTACATTTTCGGATATGTTTAGATTATACTTTCTCCATTTTGTCTTTTTTGCCATATTTTATAACTGATCATTTAACTCATTTAACTCATTTAACAATATTTGAAACAAACATAACTAAACTAAACACTATATGTTCATAAGTTTAACATCACAAGTCGGCGTATCCGCGTAGTTCCTCCAGTTGAAAAAATATTATGGCAGTCAAACGAGACAAAATGTAATTTATTTGTCTTTTTGAAGCGGCATTTTGTGCGCTGCCAGCCCAGGATGTTCTTGAACAGCAGAACCTCCTGACCTTTCAGTCTGTTCTTGAACAGCAGAACCTCCTGACCTTTCAGTCTGTTCTTGAACAGCAGAACCTCAATGTCCTGACCTTTCAGTCTGTTCTTGAACAGCAGAACCTCCTGACCTTTCAGTCTGTTTCTGAACAGCAGAACCTCAATGTCCTGACCTTTCAGTCTGTTCTTGAACAGCAGAACCTCAATGTCCTGACCTTTCAGTCTGTTCTTGAACAGCAGAACCTCCTGACCTTTCAGTCTGTTTCTGAACAGCAGAACCTCAATGTCCTGACCTTTCAGTCTGTTCTTGAACAGCAGAACCTCCTGACCTTTCAGTCTGTTCTTGAACAGCAGAACCTCAATGTCCTGACCTTTCAGTCTGTTTCTGCACTTCAAAACTATGTAATCCTCAAGTGCCAATAAAGGCGCTGGGGCTAAAACGCTCACAACTGAAAATGGAAATCTCTTACAGCTGAGAAAAATCAATGCTAGCTTTTCTTTATCCCCTCCTCTCTCCCTCTCTCCCTCTCTCCCTCTCTCTTTCTCTCACTCTCTCTCTCTCTCTCTCTCCCCCCCTCTCCCTCTCTCTCCCTCCTCTCCGTGCACTTAAAAGGCAGAATGGGAGACCACCCGCGCTGTAAGCCCGCTCTCTCTCCCCGTCTTAATAAGAGGCACATACCTCAGGCCTAGAGGGGAATCAGAGTGCACGCTGCATGTATGGCGTGGTAGCACGCCTGGTGTACTGACATAATTAGGATCCCTGTGTTAAATAGCACATCCAGGTCAGAGCCGGGCCATCTCCCTCTTCAGTACGATCCTCACCGCATGCGTGTTGCGTGTGTGTGTGTGTGTGTGTGTGTGTGTGTGTGTGTGTGTGTGTGTGTGTGTGTGTGTGTGTGTGTGTGTACACGTGGTTTCACGCGAGCGAATGTGTATGTTTGTGTGTGCGTGCGCTATTGAGGGGCATCTGTTACCTAGTGTTGAGAGAGTTGAGTTATGTGTGCTTTGAGTGGTACAGTAAGGGTCCCCAGTAGGGCCATATTTCTTCCAGGAGGAAACAGAGGCCTCATCCCAGGCCTGACGTTAACTCAGTCAGCACTGCGCACGCACACACGCACGCACGCACGCACGCACGCACACACACACACGCAGGCAGGCAGGCAGGCATATTAAAGTAAAGTTGCAATCTGAATTCTCCTATGGATCATACAGTAATCGCTTTCAATATTAAAAAAATATATATGTTTTTATGTTCCACTATTAGTATTATTAGTATTATTATTACCCGTATTATTATTATTATTATTATTATTATTATTATTATTATTATTATTATTATTAATATTATTATTATTATTATTATTATTATTATTATTATTATTATATATTTTAGAAGTAGCCAAAGAAAATCTAAAATCCTGCAGTGCCACAGAGTGACACGTTGTGAATTTGAACAGGGGCTTATTTAATATAGGGCTTAAGTGGTTAAAACACTCTGGTCTGAACCACATGAGGAAGAGTCTGCATCTGTTCATTAGTACGTCCATGAAGAATAAGGACAGAAGACACAGAGATACTTCATTGAATGGAATGTTTCCTTCACACGCACGCACGCACACACGCACGCACAAACGCATGCATGCACGCGCACACACACGCACACACACACGCGCACGCACGTGCACGCGCACACACACACACACACACACACACACACACACACACACACACACACACACACACACACACACACACACACACACACACACACACACACACACACACACACCACACACAAAGACTATCCTGATGCATCTACAACATGTGGCCTTTAAATCTTCCCTAACTTAATCACAGCAACTCTGCGGTGACATGGTGATTACATCCAAGGGATGACTTTTACAGCGGCTCCACATCCCACTCCACACACTACACTACGGTCTGTGTGACACTGTGGAGGAACCCACCGGTGACAGGAGACCCCCCTTCCCTCTCAGCCTTAATACAATGTGAGCAACACAATAGAGTTGCTTACCGAGCCCCGGTGTATATACAGCCGGCATTGTGCGAGCACAACGCTGAGATTAATGACCGGCTAACGCCGGCTTGAAAGGAATGAAGTGAATTTAAATTTCTCTAAAAGTTAAAGAGCTAATGTTACAGTATTAATTTCCTCTTGAACAGTGAGTGGGAAAATATCCATTAGCGAAATTAACCACAGTTTTCTAGGTAGCGAACATTGTGTGGCTGGGGCGCCTGCTACAGTGTGGGGCCACAGCTAATGAACACACTGCAGAGGGTGATATTTCATTATACAAATTAATGCTCACATTTTAATGGGAAAGTCACATAATGAATCTAGGCTTCAGTGACAGCAATTAGAGGCCCAGATTGTCCCCTTCTGGACAAGGCACTATTTAGCAGTAAGCAGCTGTGTGTAAAAAAAAAAAAAATGGAAAAAAGGTCCTCGCTCTTGACAATGGCCACACATAACTTCAGGCAGGCCCCAGCGTAGCCAATAAGAGTCCCCTCTCCCACCTTTAAATGAGGAGTGAGGGAGAGGAGAGGAGTGGAGGGGAGGGGAGGGGGAGGCCTTGCCCATGTCACTTAACCTTAACCTAACCTTGTAATCACAATGAATCAGGGGGGACCTGTGATCTCCCTCCTCATTCCTCTCTCCTCCCTTCTCCTCACCACCTTCCCTGCTCTTACCCTTTATTCTGTCTACTTTCATCTATACCACTACACGCACGCACGCACGCACGCACGCACGCACGCACGCACGCACGCACGCACGCACACACACACACACACACACACACACAACACACGCACATGCTCAAATGAATGTGTCTGAAGGTTAGTTATATCTATTCAATGAAAAATGGATATAGCCTACTTAAGAAAGGCTTTGGACTAAAACAATATTGTCGCTGTCAGCATGTCTGAAATGTGGAGTAATTAGTAGTTACGGTACTTTTTTAGTCACACGCAATTGGTAATAATTTTCATTGGTTAAATATTCATAAACCCCACAGACAGTCAGAAACAGTTAACTTCCACAACTTCCACAGTTAACTAACACATCTATAATGCTCATGCTCACTCACATAGCATCGCGCTGCGACACTTTGAGAGCTTGTAGATCACTATTTAGCTACTGGAGATGCAGCCGTACCCAAATGGAATTCCACACAGAGGACAAATTCTTTCAATGTATAATGCTGTGTTCAAGTTCAGGAGAGGTTTGAAAAAGGCAATTCTCCTTAATGCTGCCTTCAGGGTATGGCATGGAAATGGGGGCATTTCTTTCACCCTAGCAATTGCTGCATTCATGGTGTGGAGACGGCAGTATTTTACAGATGGGTAAAAGGGCCGAAGCCCCCTTTGAGCCACCATTTGCATTGTGAGCTTGTAGATCAACAATTTATAATACGTTTGTGCGCCGCCGCCGTACGATGAAGTCCGCCCGGCGACAGCGAGAATATAAGTAACATCCAGTGAGACAGTTGGTTTTGAACCCTGCTACCTCTAAGGTAAATCTCCCTGCCATGATCCCACCAGTATTGTCTTGCTGTCACTCCGTGCAGGCATATGGAAATTCATCACGTAGTATGTCATATCTATTAGGCCCTTTTTAATTGCCCCTGCGTACAGTCTTGGGCTGTTTATCCTCGCATGTTACCATGGCGCCGTCACAAATCACACCAGGCCAGATGAAATCATTTCCCGTCCACGTACGAGTGGAACGCTACAACATACCAAGGAAAATAAAAAAATTCTGACATCAGCCCTGCAGGAAAGGCAGGGAGGGATGATTTACTCTCGGCAGCAAGGTGTCACCATTTTATGAGCTATATTTTTTCAAATCACCTTCAAACTTAAACAAGCTCAGGAGCGGATTTCCTCCTATTTCTCTAGCTATAGAACATGTCTTCATCAGAGAGGCTTGTTTATCTTTCAGCAGAGGTTAACCACTTAAACCCACGTCCGCACGCAAACGCGTTTTTGGCCCATAAAATGTAATATTATTTTTAAACTCCGGCCACAGTGTAGATTAAAAAAAAAAACCTCTGTTCATGCGTCCCCGTGTGGACAAGAGAAACAGAGGTTTTGGCTCGCTCCATCACTTTAGCTATACGTTGTCATGTGGACAGAGAGATTTATGTAAACGGGGCAGTGTAGACGTGGACATTTTCAAAAACGAAAACAAAAATGCTCAGTTTATTAAAAAAAAATACCCGTTTACGTTTTTATTTATTTTTCTGTCTACACCAAATTTCTTTGCCAAAAATATCCGATCTCAACAATCTCAGGACTGGCGGTGGTTTCGGCTAACGTTCCCCTCAGAATACGCACGCTGGGCTTCAAGTGGTTAAACGCAAACCCAGGACCACCGCCTCTATACCGCCGCCGCCGCGACGACAAGAACAACAGCAGCAACGCAAAAAAAGTTTAACGTTCTATTTTTAAATCCCGCAAATTGCAATTTCCTGCTTTTGTTGCGGGCGGTGATCTGTCATGTGGCGGGGAGGTTGTGCTGTTTGCGCTGATATCAATTAAAAGTGGATTAACGGGTACATAATGACCTTTAGCAGTAAATTGTGTGTAATGTTGCAAGGCAGGATACAGTATATTCCCCAGATGTCACACCAGGCCCCTGACGTATGATGGAGCAGATGTCTTAGCCGCTCCAAATGGCCCACTAAGACACAGTCACACACACACGCACACGCACACACACACGCACACGCACACGCACGCGCGTGCGTGCGTCATGCACTGCACACAAGCTGACAGACACCCACCAAGGCGAGTGGATGTGAGCGCTCGTATTCGTCCTTGTTGCCACGGTGAACGCTGTAGATCTAGCTTCCATAATGGAGAAAAAGAATGCTATAAATCGATGCTCCTCAGAGGGCACACCCCGGACGCATTTTCAGTTATCCCCGAGATAACATCAAAGGGGACGCATCAAACTAACTTTCTTTCTTTTGGTCGTCATTTCAGATATCGAGATGTATAAATGTATCCTTATTTCTCCCCCGTGTACATTATTTTATAAGAGAGAGAGAGAGAGAGAAAGAGAGAGAGAGAGGGAGGAGAGAAAAAATCAGATCAGTCTAATTTGTGTCTAATTTGGCTCCTAGAATATCATTTTGTCCAGTTAGACGAATTGAGAATGATCATTTGCATCAGGGACGTTTCCTTATTAAATCAGCACCGAGGCCTCTGTTCGGCAGCTCACAGGAGAAGCACTTATTGGGTTAAAAGCTCATCTCGCATGGTTTATTTTAAATATACTCTATGCTTCATAGCCACTCTAGTGTAAAATAAAAGATATCACATCACTCTGTCTTTCTATGTATAGTGCAGGGATATCTGTCTCACATGCTCGCTCTGTCTCACTGTCTCTCTCTCCCTCCCCTCTCTCTCTCTCTCTCTCTCTCTCTCTCTCTCTCTCCCTCCCCCCCTACTGTTTCCACCTTAGCGTTTTTCTTTTGTGTTTTCTTCCATTCTTTGCTCTCTCTTCGGTATCAATATTGTATTGAGTCGGTGTTTGTGGCCCTTTATTTGAGAACTCCGCAGTAGGTCTGCAGATCGCACAGTCTTTTTCTGGAATGGTGCCCTCCAAATAATGATAAATTACTTGAGCAGTATGCCATTTGCTAATTATATCCATGATTTACTACACAGCCCGACTTAAATCATTCAAACCAGCCTTGCGTAACAATGCAATTTTTCCCCCTTTTTTTCTTTTTTTGTTTAAAAAATGGTTTCCATGTGTATAATCTAAACATTTTATGGCCACATACACACACACACACACACACACACACACACACACACACACACACACACGCACAAGCGCACGCACACGCACCCCCACACACACACACACACACACACACACACACACACACACACACACACACACACACACACACACACACACACACACACACAAGCGCACGCACACGCACCCCCCCCCCCCCCCCCCACACACACACACACACACACACACACACACACACACACACACACACACACACACACACACACACACACACACACACACAGCACATGACAAACATCCCTCATAATTCTCGACTCTGTTTTTGGCTCTTTCGCTCTTAACACACTTAAACTGTTATCCCTCATATACAAGTTTTCCGTTCCCAGAACTTTTTATATGTGTATAAAAAAAATCTAGTTTAGCATTTTTCTTTTCTTTTTCTTTCGGTTCATTGTTTAATGATTCCAAATCTGGCTCGCGTTCCAAGCCTATTATAATTGCTAGCAGGATGCGTTCTATTTCAACCTAAGTAACTTATCATTACAAATGCAACGGAAAAGATCCACTTTTTGGCAGAGTTACGCTGGTGTTTTACCCTTATCAAGAAACACTCATGAATATTCATACGTGTTCAGAGAGTAAATACGTGTATGTAAATGTTCCACAATAGATTGAGCCCATCCTTTAATATAGTAAATCTCTTTGATCTATGCGTACAGTGCATGATTCATAATGTCCTTTATGATACGACTACGCTCAAACACATTCTTACGCCAGCATGTGGTTCACATATGTAGCTCGCTGATTTTCCTTTTCTTTTCCTTTTTTCCCCTCCCCTTGATTTTTTCATCATCTACTGACTTGAGTTTCATACGGAGTGTATATACGGTCCATATTTCTGCTTGGCGGCGGCAGTGTGCTGCTCGGTGTGGAAGATCTTCTGCCGCGGCTGATTTATGTCTCCCAAAGATAAACTGCAAATAGAGAATGTCCGAGAAATCGCACTCCCCTCGCCAATGCACAGGCCCTGGCGACACACACGACCAAAACAGAGGCATGATGAGCCACCCACACACACACACACACACACACACACACACACACACACACGCACACGCACACGCACACGCACACGCACACGCACACACACACAGAGAGAGAGAGAGAGAGACCACACACGCGCATGCACGCCAACACACATAGAGACATAAACTGTGCACGTGGCGCCCCAGCACCACCACCACGTCGCTGCTCATACAAACAAGAGGGAGATAGGGATCGAGACAGTTTTGTTGTCTGTCAGCTGAAAATATGATATCTGTTATAGTGGACTGAAAGAAAGTGCCATATGGTGAAATGTTCATATTTTTATGGCGTCGATGTGAATGATGGCTCACTTGGCGGCACTGGATCAAGCTGGATCGACCTCTATTTGCACGCACGCACGCACGCACGCACGCACGCACGCACGCACGCACGCACGCACGCACGCACGCACGCACGCACGCACGCACGCACGCACACACACACACACACACACACACACACAATAATCGCAAACTGCATATAGTGAGAGAAAAAAGAGAGTTTGCTCAATTCAACATATCGGTTTATTTTTTTCTGTCATCAGCTAACTCTATAGATTTGTTTTCCCTGTTCATTTGGGTTTGTAAACTTGTATATCTGTTTTGACTACACAATGCAATCCAAATGCAGTGCAATTACCAGACAGCTCAACTTATTTTATGGTAGTTAATGAAATGAAATATCATTTTATTCATTTGACCTCAATTCTTTAGTTTCGGGGGTGGGGGGGTTACATGACCCTAGGGTCCACATTCCCTGTTCCAATAAATAGTCCTTGATATTGAGTCAGTCTAATAATCAGGGTAATTATTCAATCTCTCTTTACCGTCTCTCTCTCTCTCTCTCTCTCTCTCTCCCCCCCCCCCCCCCCCCCCCAGGAGAGAAGCCCTACCGATGCCCTCATTGTGACTACGCTGGCACCCAGTCTGCCAGTCTGAAGTACCACCTGGAGCGCCACCACCGCGAGCGCCAGAACGGCACTTCCGCCGGCTCCGCCTCCGGACACCACGGCCCCTCCTCCTCCTCCGAGCACAAAGACGACCACGGGAAGACGGGCGGCGGCGGCATCTTCGCCCGCCCGGACGTGCTGCGCAGCGTCTTCAAGGGCATGCCTCCCAGCCTGGACTTCAGGGGAGGAGGACCGCTGTTGCCGCACCAGTGGGCGTCGCCCGGCATGATGTCTCCCCGCGAGAGGGAGCGCGGCGGAGAGCGCCACTTTGACTCCGCCTCCTCCGCGGAGAACCTGAAGAGCTCAGGCTGCGGCGACGGGCCGTCCTCGCTGATCTCCGCGGCGACGGAGAGCCCCGCCAGCTTCTCGGACCTGGGCAGGGCCTACCAAAGCATGATGGGAAACGGAGTCCACTTCCAGGGCTCCCTGCAGGCGTTCATGGACAGCTTCGTGCTCAGCTCCATGAAGAAGGACATGAAGGACGGCCAGAGCCCGGCGGCACCGCTCCAGAGCCAACGCTACTACGACAGCGGCGAGCCCAAGGCCAAGCGGGCCGATCCCGACAGAGAGGAGAGGGCTGAGACCAATAAGCCGAAAGGCAAGCCTGGGTCCCAGTACGAGCCGCTGGACCTGTCGGTGTCGGTCCGGCCCGAGTCCGGCTCCGGTTCTCTCCCGGGCTCCTCGGTCACCATCCAGGACAACGTGGCCTGGCATGGCTGCTTGTTCTGCTCCTTCTCCACGGCCTCCATGGAGCTCATGGCTCTGCACCTCCAGGCCAACCACCTGGGGAAGACCCAGCAGCACAAGGAGCTCCACCACGGAGAAGCCTCCTCCACACACCACCCCGCCGGCGCCAAGAGCCTGACCATCGACCGAGACGGAGATGGAGAGAAGAGCCAGGGAGGCTGGAACAATCACCTGGACGCACACAACCCCTTCCAGAGCGACTTCTACCGGCAGTATAGCGGCCTGTACGACGGCTCCCCTGGCAGGGCCAGCCAGGGCCTCCAGGGTTACCAAGGGCTGGACCTGCCCGGCCAAACCCTGGGAGGAGGCACGTCCTCGGCCGGGGATGACCAGACCTCCGAGAGGGGCTCCTGCGGGCTGGCCGAGGACGACCGGGGAGGCTCGGACGAGGAGTTGGGCAGAGCCGGAGGGGAGACCCCACCATCGACCACCCCCAAGAGACAGCAGCGGCTCCGGAACAACTCCAATGACGACGACGACGAGGAGGATGAGCTGGGGGCCGAGGAGGAGGAGGAGCAGGAGGAGGAGGAGGAGGACAGGGAGCACGATGAAAGGATGGAGGTAGAGAGGGAGGACGAGGAGACTCCCTCCCCAGACCCCCACCACCCTCACCACCACCACCAGAACCACCAGAACCACGCCTCCATGCAGCAGCTCCAGGGGGACTCCACCCCTCCGCCTCCCCCCACCGCCCAGAGGGGCGGAGGCGTTTTGTCGGTGGCTTCCTCCACCATGGCGCCTCTCTCGCTGGCTCCCCAGAGCCAGAACCAGGGCCTGTCCCTGGAGAAGCAGTGGCAGCAGCAGGGCCTGGGCCTGGGCCTGGCCGCGGGGCAGCCTGCGGGGCAGCACAGTCACCTGGAGCAGCAGATGAACATGAACATGCTCTCCGTCCTCCGAGCCTATAGCAACGACAGCCTGGCCGCCTTCAACGGCCTGGGGGGCGCCGGGGGTCAGGCGATGAGCAGCATGAAGAGGCCACCAGACGCACCCGGTGAGTGTGTGTGTTTTTGATTGATTGAATACTTTATAAATGGTAAATGGTGCATTTAAATAGCACTTGTATCCAAAGCGCTTTAGATTGTGCATTACATTCACCCATTTCTCACACACACACATACACCAATGGCGGAGGAAACCATGCAAGGCACCAACCTGCACACATCGGGGGCAAGTAGGCGTTTAGAGTCTTGCTCAAGGATTCTTGGACACTAACTCTGGGGGAACCCAGGATCGAACTGGGAAGCTCACGGTAGCTGTTCAGTACAGCCGTACAGTTGTACAGTAGCTGTTCTAGCTGCCTTCGCACTTAGTTGTTATTATATAGGAATTACTGATGATGATAATTATTTATATACAAAATCATTGTCAATTTTTTTTTGTCAAAGTACAATTCACTGCAATATCTAATATATATATTTAATCAAAACATTAGATTTTCTCCATAATGGCCCAGCCTATAGTCCCAATGATGACTTATGGTACAATATATGTGAATTTACGTGCACAAACCACCTTATACTTAGTTGACCTATACTGTATACTAGGTCTGTACCTTTTTTCCCTCTACACCAAATATCTCCACCAAAAATATCTGATCTACCAGCTGTGTTGCAATGTGATGTGAGCTTGTAAATAATGTGCTATTTTTGCTGAACGTTCAATCCCAGATTAGGGAAGCTAGAGTTCATGTGGTTTAATTTTCCTATCTCCATTCGCCAAACAGGAACCCACACACACACACACACACACACACACACACACACACACACACACACACACACACACACACACACACACACACACACACACACACACACACACACAAATACAAGACAGACACACAAGACAAAACCACATACTATATCTTTTTTTTTCTTTCGGGATGCTCATAAATAGCATCTCAGAGTCAGACACTCACTGAAGGCCCAGAGATTGTCTCTGAAGTGATTTCAGCCTCATTTCAAACAAGTTTAGAAGCCATCGGCCTGGCGTGTAGCAACAGATTAATCTTTATTACACGTTTATATTAGGGGGAGTGTGGCGCCTCCCTCTCCGCTGGCCGTGCGGGAGGGAATTGCCCTGGGTGAGAGAGAGAGCAGGACCTCGGCTCTCCTCTGCCTTCTCCTCCACATGTCTCTTAACTATCTTAGCTCTCATAAAGCCACCTCCCAAAAGCCCATTACTTTATAAGAGGCGCCGATCTATGACCCTGTGAAAAATGAACTGTCAGCTTTCATGTTTCCACTAAGGTTATACGGACGCTCCTTGAGGCTTGCGAGGAGGAGGAGCTTTGGACTTATTTTTGTATTCATGTACTCGGGTGGGTTGTTTGTTTTACACAGGGCAGTTCATGGTGATTTTAAACACGGGGGTCATCAATGTGACCGTACATGGACATGGACATGGCAAATCTTTCATTAAAACAAACAACTAAAAACACTAGAGCCAGTGTACAGTGGCTGACTTGCCAGTCTCCAGGTTTTCTTCAGAATATTGGTAGGACACTGATTTAGTTCATGCAGAAATGCCATAAAAGTAACAAAGTACGAGTGTGTTGTTTTTGATGCTATTAAGCCATTTTGCTGTGGGGATCCCCTGGAACCCCCTGGGGGTCCCCAGACCCCACTTTGAGAACCACTGGCCGAGAGTGCCCAGAAACGCCACTGCCGGGAACCATAAAAAAAAATCCAACAATGAATGAGCTGATTTTAACATAGGGACATTAACAGGTTGAGAGCTGCGTTTACCAAATTCCCATTGACGTTAACACTCTAATAAAGACACGGCCAGACAGGTATTCAGAGCTCGTTAAACCAGGTACCAAATACAGAACATGCCTAATGGGCAGTGGTGGAACAAGTAGGCTACTCACATTATTTACTTAAGTAAAAGTATCAATACTTGGAATATAGAAATACTCTGTTACAAGTAAAAGTCAGGAATTCAAAATGCACTTTAGTGAAAGTACAAAAGTATTGGCGTCAAAATGTACTTAACCCATTCTGAATGGGAACCCCTTTTGGTGTTTTAACTAAGCATTATGTTATACTTTAGCTATTCAAAAATAGCAGATCTACAAGCTCATAGCGCGCCTACGAGCTTGTAGGTCTGCTTTTTTTGAAAAATCGTAAAAATGCGGCACAAATCTTTGAATATATATTCTTTCAGAGCGAAGGTTTTTTTTATTTCGACGTCAGTCTAAATGGGTTAAAGTACCAAAAGTAAAAAATAACTCTTTCTGCAGAATGTCTCATTTAAAGTTCTGCATAAAAATCTTTTGATGCAATCATGCAACACATTGTGAGCTTGTAGATCGGCTATTTTCAAATGGCCAAAATGTATACATATAGTGCTGAAGTGGTTAATGTATGTTTTGTAGTAATAATCAAAATCTACAAGTATAGTAAAGTAAGTTTTCAAATAAATGTAGTGGAGTAAAAGTATAGTAAAGGTAAAGGCTGATAGGACTGGGCCTGTAAAAATGAGCCCTGTCTGTTTTCTGACCGGTTAATTTTCAACGTGACCATTATTTTCACTGACGTTTCTGTTTGTCTTTAATGCTTTGAAAAGTTCAAAGCAATCACTTCAATATATGAAAGTGAAGAAACAGAGCCATGGAAATAATAACAGTAATACACTTGACTTTTAAAAAGCAATTTATGAGCTGGGCTACAAATTGCTCCATCTACTGTATGCGCACTCTCAGCTTTCCACTATCTTAACACATTAACACACTATTGACAGTTATACTCGACTCGGAATTGATTCTCATCACGTGGCACCCAAGCACCACCACTTTCATCCACCAGGCAGTGGTGTACAAAGTGCAAAGGGTTGAGGAATAATAACCCACTCTCCCTCTTTAAAAACAAACCTGTGTTCTCCATCGTGTCTACTGGACTAGTATACACTTAGCATTTATGGTAATATTATTGAGCACTCATTTTGTATGTCAATACAGTACTTTAGTTTGAGAAAAATGTCCATCACAAACCGGCATGTTGATGACCCCTGACTTAATCAATGTAAGAGTTTAATCAGCTGGTGAAATCTTGGTTTTGTTTTTTGGGTGGTTTGACAGCATCTTATCTACCTAGATAACTGTGGTGTAGCTAATGTAAGGTTAATCTCACAAAACACATTCACACACACACAGCCCCCTCTGTGACCTCCCCTTCACTGTAGGGTTGCGACTCTTTCACATCCAGAACTGGGGGTGCCAGGCGAAATGGTTTATGGATATGGTTAAAAAAAATGTCGTATCGAAACTGAAATGGTACAGATGTCTGTAGAAAAGACGGGGATGGCAAAATAACGATATTCAGCTGTGAGACGATTAAATGTGTTTTTCTGAGAGGCCGTGCTGAATTTAACACAGAAGCACATTCCTGACATGCTGCTTAGGGAACACACTCCACAGTGCTTCTGTACTTGGGACTAGTCTAATACTGTACACAGATTGATTATATGGTCTAGTTAAGTATCTAGAATTGTCCAGTTTATTTTTCTTATTTTCACCTAGACTCAAACCCATTTGAACCTGGAACCACTTTTCGTTGTTATACCTTTCAATCCGAGAACCCCTTTTTGTTGCTATATAGCGTCATAGTGACATTTTATTTTTATTTTTTTCTTCCAGAAAACCTATAGGTCAGGATTTAGAAGGCGTTTTTTAGAATGGGCCTCGGGTCTAAATGGGTTATGTAGTTTTGCTTGTGCGCGAGTGAGTGGATGTTAAAGAAAAAAAAAGGTACATCTTTTCATTTGATTATGAGAGGTCATGTTTAGATTGTTTTAATAGCAGATCTTTTTCTTGACACTAAGAACACAGTGGGAGTGTACTGTACACACTGATAATGATGCTTCACAGCTGTGTCTATGTGACCTTTACGGCCAACAAAGCTCTATCTGTTGTCATGGAGCGAGCGCGGCTCGTCACACACTGCATATGTCATCATTATAACGGCATCTTCACCTCCGTCAATATGAGTGTAATATTTGTTGCTATAAACAGAAGGGAAAAAAAACAACCTTTATGAGACAATGCCCTATTTTCGCCCCTCTAATCGGCAAGCATCTGACGGCTGGGCGTCGTGACGTTGTCGGTTTCCACTGCAACTTAGAACGCTTGACCTTTTTAGATAAGGCTTTGTCTCCGGAACAAAAGCCCATCTTATGTGTTGTGTTTTTGTCCTAGCCTGACTCAGGCATGCAGGCATTCATTGTGGTAGGAAGGCTCGACCAGTGATTATGTATCATATACTGGGGTGGCACTGGATACTCACCCACGTAACCACAGGCCTATTCAAAGCTCTTGGATGGCACTGAAGATAGCGTAGAAACATACAATCACTTAGATAACAACTCTTGATAAAAATCAACGCGAGTGTACGTGTGCCTGAATCTGTGCATGAGTCCACAGTATGTGTGTGTATTAACCCATTTAGGCCTGACCTCAAAATTAAAAAGAAATCTTCTAAATCCTCCAGGTTTCTGAAATAAATATTTTCACGATTTTTCAAAAATAGCAGACCTACAAGCTCGAGCTTGTAGATCTGCTATTTTTCAATAGCTAAATTATAACATAATGTTTAAAACATTAGGGGTTCCCGCCCAAAATGGGTTAAATCCACAGTGGGCGATTTACAGACGTGTGGTTCTACCTGACGTGTCTGAATGAATGAATGAATGAATGAATGAATGAATGAATGAATGAATGACATTCATTTTTGTGTCTTGTCATAAAGACCGGGACGTGGGATTATGGGATTATAAAACACCAAAAACAAGTATTCTGCCAGTATTCTGCCACTGCGAATATCTTATGTTAAAAAATCCCAATCTCTTAACCATATCAGATCCAGGTTTCCACACCTACTAAATATTATTTACATAGTTCATGATACAACGAGCAGCAAATTAGTGCAAATCCCACTCTTCTTCTAGCACGCCGCTATACCTGCATCCAGAATGGATGTCTGAGCGTTTGTGCATGTGTGCGCAGACATTATGTTGCAGCCTGTGTACAGTTTTTTGTTTTTTTTACTGTCCTTGTCAAGGCCCTGACAGGCACCCTTGGGCCTCCCTTAGCAGCCAGTCAGCAGTGCTCAGCCTCTAGTGTTACAATGTTCTCTGTGTCACATAACACTAGCCTCTGCCCTACCCAACAGGTCAGGCAGTGTACACACGGCCAAGCCCAGACAGCTTAATACATTCACAGCTGGACAGAACACTTCTGAGAAACAAGGGCATGTTTTGAACCGACGTTCGCTGCCTTGGCAAAAGCTTAAGGGTCTGCACCCTGACTGCCTTGCTTAGAATAAGGCCAGAGGTAATGCATGCATGCATGCTCGCTCCCTGGAGGCCTTGTTGGATTATCTGGTTGCTACAGTTTATTTGGGTTTTATTTAGCTATTGAATAGCTATGTCCCGCTATCACACACACCACACTCACACCACACGCACGCACACACGCACACACAAACTTATCATGTTGCGTTTACCCACGGCGAATCCCAAGGGCCACGCATTCTACTGTTATTTCAGGGTGCATGGGGTGGTGAGGCCAACCACAGGCACAAAAGAAAAAAGAAAAGGAAAAAGCAACTCAATTCAGATCTTGCAAAATGTGATTATCTGGAGTGGGTTCGCATTAGGTTTGTATGCAAATAGAGCATAAATCATTAATATCGAAATTCTCCCATGAATTTGCGCGAGCTGTTGTAGGGCACGCGCAACGCGGACGCTCGATGGAGAGAGAGAGAGAGAGAGAGAGAGAGAGAGAGAGAGAGAGGGTGACTGTAGTGGCAGTCTCTTCATTAGTATGCATGGGGGGTGGGGAGGTGTGTCGTGGAGGCGTCTACGTGCACCTGGGCAGTGGGCACATACACAATTACACACGCATGCATGCACATGCGCGCACACACTCTCACTCTCTCTCTCTCTCTCTCTCTCTCTCTCTCTCTCTCTCTTTAAACCACACCTACCACATGGCTTGGGGATTCAATTCATCAATAAATGACATTAACTGCAGCCGTGGCCATGCTTGGTCTTTGTAATCACACACACGGCGTGCCGAGGACAGACAAGGTATCTGGTTACTGAGGTTCGGTATGCATTGAAGATTGATATGAGCCTGCAGATGTGCTTAACACAATCGATACTTGGCTCGCAAAGGAGGTCTATCTATAGCCATGCATTATCAAACATGAAGTATTACATTATTCAAACAACGCCGGCCACGCACACTGTCAGAGTAGTGTGTGAACACTGGTTCTCACACCGTATTACTTTGCATCGTCGCCACGGCACCAACATTCATTTAACATCTTCAACCTGTGTCCAGCAGGCCTCAGCAGAGCAGAACTGGCAGCAGGTTGAACAGAATATTGATGCTGGGGTATTGGAGGTCCATAAAAAACCTATTCATACTGCAGTTTTATAGGTGTTGAGGTGACCACCGTTTCTGTGGTTAGTAAAGACACAGAGACATGTGTTGGGGTGTATTTCAACTCTGCATATAGCGAAGGTATAGGAGGGTGATACATTGTGGGCCCTTTGGGTTTATCAGTTTACCAAAAGGCCCTCAAAGACCATACAGAATATTCACCATCTCCTCTGTCACTCACAGAGAGAGAGAGAGAGAGAGAGAGAGAGAGAGAGAGAGAGAGAGAAAGAGAAGAGAGAGAGAGAGAGAGAGAGAGAAAGATATTTTTATTTTTACAAACAATACATAATTAGTTGATTTACTATAGATCAGCTATTGTCAATTTGTCACAAATTACAATTGCATGCCCTCTATAACTAAAATGATAACGATTATTAATATATTATTTTATTAAATGATATCTCTTTTTGTAATAATTGATTAATAATCTATTAACTATTGTACCCCTACGAGTCAAGACTTCATTCTCTCTCTCTCTCTCTCTCTCTCTCTCTCTCTCTCTCTCTCTCTCTCTCTCTCTCTCTCTCTCTCTCTCTCTCTCTCTCGGTGGTGCGATGTGTGCACAGGGTTAAGAGAGTTGTGTTGTCCACTGCAGGCACGTGCACACAAATAATCAAAGGAGGCTTCAGCCACTGCCCATTTACCTGTCTGTAAAAAACTGCCCTCTCCAGACGATGAATACAGCATTTACTATGGTGAAAGAACTGCAAATGCCCCCCGTTCCTTTCTATGCATTCAAGAGAATTGCCTTTTTCCGAACTTGAACGCAGCATTTTACGTTGAAATAATTTGTCCTCTGTGTAGAAATCCATGTCGTACGGCCACATCTCCTGGTGCGGGGTCACGCCCCAAAAATACTGATCTACAAGCTCCCGGTGCGCTGTGACTGTGAGCTTGCATCTTGCATATCAGCTATTTTCTAAATATTTGGACAAAAGTGGCTTTTCAGCCAATGCCTCTCTGACATTCTCAGCACGCTGCTGTACTTTGGTTTGTGACCGCGTCGCCAGTGGCCAACTATCCCTGTCAGAGGGAACATTTCTCACTATGTGGGATTTGAACCCGCGAGCACCCATGTCGCGTGCACTCGCGGCGCCCCCTTGTGCGTGTGCGCGCGCGCGTGTGTGTGTGCATGCGTGCGTGCGTGCGTGCGTGCGTGCGTGCGTGCGTGTGTGCGTGCGTGCGTGTGTGTGTCATGCTGAACAGGTTCTTTAAAGCGTTGATGATAATTAAAGACATATGGCAGGTTTGGTGGGCTGGCTGTGAAGCACAGATGTAGTGAATCACAGTTGGCATTACTGGTCTAATTTTCACTTTCTCTCTTCTCCACAAGGAAATATAGGCTTCACACGTACGTACGCACACACGCATGCACGCACCCACACACACACACACACACACACACATGCGCGTGTGCATGTGCGCTAGTGCCGACACACTAGCTGAATCCATGTCTTTTTATGTATGTAATCAACATAGAAAGTCGGCACTCGGCACTCATTGCTATATTCTGAGCACGTTAGACCGTGTGCCTCTTTGAATGTGCCTCAAAGGAAACTAGAAAAGTCTAAATGTAATCAGTAATGTTATTAAAGGCACTGGGAGTTAGTCCATGCTCACATATTTTAACTGTCTGATGTCGTAATGCACGCACGCACGCACGCACGCACGCACGCACGCACGCACGCACGCACGCACGCACGCACGCACACACGCACGCACGCACGCGCGCATGTACGCACGCACACACGCGTGCACGCACACACACACACACACACACACACACACACACACACCATAAGTTGTGATATGACGAAAGCTGATAATTGACAATAATGCTGTCCTCATCAGGTGAGTAATTACCATTCATTTGGCCACTGTCAGTCTGCTAGCAAGCATGCACAAATGCACACACATACGTGCACACGTTGCTTTGACAAGTAGAAAGGGCTGAGGTATGCATCACTCACTGGCACCCCTGTGTGTTCTAATGAGTGAGATGGATAGACAGCCTGCTGTCAGGGAATTATTCACTATACGTAGAAAAAGGAGGGGGAGTTCACATGGCACCTTTCATACATAATGCCGACGGCAGAGGCCATACCCCACCAACACTTCTCACAAATAGTCGGGGAGGGAGAATTCCCGCCAGGGACGCTGTGTGCGCTAAAGGGGCGTGTTCTCTCCTCCCTCTTGGTTACTGTGATACTTTCTCCTGAGGTTAAACTTTGGTTTAGGCATAGTTTTTTCAACATGTAACGTCAGGTCAAATGTTGGGCAAAATGTGATGTCTTTGGAGTGACATCACGCA
>NC_136808.1:31808095-31820595 GCF_951216825.1 Electrona antarctica
GTCGTGTGTGACGCCGTGATGTGAAGATAGACAGACATGTTGGAGGAGAGGAGGGGATACTGGCGGGGGAGGGGGGGGAGGGGAGGGGGGGGGGGAGGGGAGGGGGTCTTCCTCCTCCTTCGCTAATGAATGTGTTCATTGATCAACAGCATCGGCTCCTCTCCTCCTCTTCATCTGACAAAATGAAAAAGCCTCGCTCGTTAATTTGCAAAACAAACATTCAGCAACTTTATCAAAAGTGCGAGAGAGCTAGTGAGACCCCCCCCCCCCCCCCACACACACACACACACACACACACACACACACAAACACACACTGTAATTCATAGCATCACTTCTTCATGAAAGCACAACGGTACTTTTTCACAGTGAATTTCCCACCAGGCTGTTTGCTCGAGCCCTGTGGAGTCCTTTCTTCCTTTCTCTTTGTTTTTTCACCACATTGTTGCCAAGACTCGTCGATAGTGATGATGATGATGATGATGATGATGATGATGATGATGATGATGGTGATTATGACAGCAATGATGTTAGAAATGGTTATCAAACTTTTTGTTCCCTAGGCACACCGAAGCGCAAGTCCAAACCTCATGGCACACCATATCTGTGCATATAGCCTCTGTACGCGTTTCAGCAGTCACTCTGTTCAGTAGTCATTCTGTAGCACGCGTTTCAGTCACTCTGTAGCACACGTTTCAGTAGTGTGTGTGTGTGTGTGTGTGTGTGTGTGTGTGTGTGTGTGTGTGTGTGTGTGTGTGTGTGTGTGTGTGTGTGTGTGTGTGTGCGTGTGCGTGTACCACATTTGCATTTCAAATATTCTCAAATTATTTCATTGACAATTTTTATTATGTTATTTGGATGACCCAAAGGATCATAAAAAAAACCTTGAACAATTATTACTATTGCAATTGCAATTGGGTCACACCCCTTTTTTTTAGTTGAGATTGACTGGCCTAATGTATTTTGGTGGGTTGTGGTGGCGCTGAAATGTCTGATTTACACACAATTTACAGATCAACAAGCTCACAACGCGTCGCAGCTTTAGATATTTTCGGAGTGTGACACATGCACACAACCCCACATAAAATGACTTGTTTTTAATACTGGATCTCTTCTCCACTAGTCCCTCCCTATAACATTTTTGTCTAGTTTTTATCTGTTGACGATGACTGTTGAAGTGTTAATATATTTAGTCTTAGTTTTAGTCATACTAGCTTAGTTTTTATTTTGTTTTTGTCAGTGAAAAAAGGTAGTCGACAAAAAAATACAAAAATGAAGAATGGCGACAAAATCAACAAGAAATTCTGTCTCTTTGCCAATCAATAATCCCCCCCACAACACACACACACACACACACACACACACACACACACACACACACACACACACACACACACACACACACACACACACACACACACACACACACACACACACACACACACACAAACACACACACACACACACACACTTTTTAACACGTGTCACAGAGCCCAGTGAGCACAGCAGCACTATACAATAAAACGAGGTGAACTAAGTCTAAGTTTATCGGGATTTTTTTTGGGGCCCGAATGCGGAGGTTGCAGTATTGGATCTCACACCTATTGAAGCTGACTCGGTATAACAAAGCATGCAGGGCCAAAAGTAATGATCATATACAAATATCAATATGAGAAAGAATGTGTACTAAAGAAGATGTATGGCTATTGATGTTTAAATAACTGTAGCGTCAGGGAGATGGAGGGAGGGAAAGAAGAACAAAACGTGCATCATATTTTCTCATTGTGAGAGAGGGAGAGAGAGAGAGAGAGAGAGAGAGAGAGAGAGGGGGGGGTGGTAGAGAAAGAGATAGAGAGAGCTCTTAATCGAACGCACCCCACGAGGCGGTGTAACAGAGGAGCCGAAGGCGAAGAAAGAAAAAAAAACAGCACATAGTTCGCTTTCTCTCTGCCTGCCGAACAAAACCCAGAAATAAATATATAATCAGTTAGCATTATGCTGCTTTGGCTGTGAGAGGCATTATCTGCCTGCTGTTGTTGCTGCTCCCGAGGAACCAGAAAAGAAAGGAGCTGGTTTTGACGACGCAAAGTCTGAGAAAGAGTGAAAGGGAAGGAAGAAAGAAAATTGGTAAAAAAAAATAAAAAAAAGTTACGAGTTCAAAAGTGTTGTTTTTCTTTTCTCTTCTCCCCCCCCCCCCCCCCTCACTCGATCTCCCGCGTGTGTCTTTTAATTTGTCTGGGCACACACACACACACACACACACACACACACACACACACACACAGAGCGCGTACCGCATTTGCATTTCAAATACTCATATTTGAAGGAGGTAGTTTAAATGCCAAGATGCGAATTGATGACAATCACCTCGACTGGAGAGCAGTGACGGAAACCCTTCTCCCCGCCAGCTGACATTATAACTAAACGAACAGCTGGCAAAACAAACAACATACAAATATATCTCCCCACATCACTCCGGCAAAAGCCCATCTCATTTTCTTTTCCCTTTTACTCTCCAAGCAATTTCCATGTGCATATCAGTGTTTGTAGCGTGTACAGTACAGTGCATGCCGTATACAGTACGCAGCAATGATCTTTATAAGCTGACCCTGATTACCTGCCCCTCCCAAAAAAGAAAGAAAAAAGGGAAGAGAGAGAAATATTTGCCTCATGGGGGGATCTATTGATTCATCATAAAGCGCTTTGGATGCTTATGCGTGCACGTGCACGTGACTGCACGTCACACAGACCACCGTCTCAACCCTCTCTCCACATCTCTCGAGCCTCTTTTTCATCACTTTTCCATATTAATTTCTATAATTTACAGTGAATCCAATAGCTGTCAATCACAAATCAGGGGGAAAAAAAGAGAGGAAAATTTACAATGCGGAGGAAACAGCTGCTTCAACGTTTACTGCAAAGACCACTCTAAAATATTAAAGACATGTCACCACTGGCAACTGAGGCCCTGCATCTAGTAGCCATCTGCTTTCTATTAAAACATTACACCCAAAAAACACACGCTTGCTCGCGCCCAGCAATGCTATTTCCAGACTTGTTCTTTTTTAGATCTGGTACAGACAGGGAGGAAGCTAAGATCAACGCTGGCAAACCTTTTGATGTGAGCATGCTAACTTCAAATAATCCATCCAGGCAGTAAACGATTCATCAACAGCGTTAAAGGAACGATCGTGTTACGACTCCAAGTGAGCCCAAAACGAAACGCTGAAGTATATCAAACATGGCGTGTTTTGATGTGATCCGAATACAACACGATCCACTGCATGGCTCTGATCTCATGTGGTCGTCGTACAGGGCGCGCGGGGGCGTACAAAGGCTGACAGAGTCTGGAGGAGATGACATCTGTACTGTCCTGTGTAGCGTACACCATGCAAGACGGACAGAGAGACAGACAGTCACGGAGAGTGATGCATGGTCAAGAGAGCATGCATGCACGGCTTCTGAGAGAGATGCTAAAATATTAAGTTACAGTCCAACAGAGAGAGAGAGAGAGAGAGAGAGAGAGAGAGAGAGAGACTTATGGGCTGAGTCAAAGGTAAACAATTACAACATCATGAGTCACTTTTTTGGAGTGCGGCTAAAGGAGGATCGTTTCTCTCCCTCCTAATAGGTAATTTCCTTTGTCTTCTGAGTGCTATATCATGTGTTGTTGCCTTCCTACGGGGTGGTCCGACACATGTAGGGGGGGGGCGGGGGTCTAGGGAGAGGGGCTAAAAAGCGAAGCAGAGAGAGAGAGAGAGAGAGCGAGAGAGAGAGTGTGAGGAGGGGTGGTTGGGAGATTTTAAAAATGTTTGCAAAAAACGCTCTGTTCAAATGAAACAGCTGCCTGTTTGTGAGAGTAAGTTGGCGTCGGATCGGGAGGGACATGATGTCTCTCTGTGCTCTGGGTTCCCGTCGGGAAAAAACCTTGTCCACTGACTTCTGTGGTTTCAAGTTCGTCTCCCTAACGTCACCTCATCATCGTGAAGTTATAGCACGATGCTCTCTCTCTCTCTCTCTCTCTCTCTCTCTCTCTCTCTCTCTCTCTCTCTCTCTCTCTCTCTCTCTCTCTCTCTTCTCTCTCTCAATTTCAATTTCAATTTCAATTTCAATTTCAATTTCAATTTCAATTTCAATTTCAATTTCAATTTCAAAAGTCTTTATTGCCATGATGAAATATGTCTTACATTATACCCAGGCATATATGAAACAGGACAGGTAAATAACAATCATCCTAACAATAATGTACAAGCACATGTATATACTAATTATGAAAATAAGTGAAAAACAAAGAATGAGACAACGATATGCAGCAGTTTAATATAGTAGTGACTTTGTTTAGCCAGACTTGCTTGGTTCTTCTGTCCACTGTCTGTCCCTCAGTTGATGTGACTACAGTACGTCCACACGTAATGTGCTGCCAAAACATGCATTTAGACTTTTCTTCTATAACTCATTGAAGTGATGACTTATTAATGGTGGACTCAAATACTTTATATTTTCCTTTTAGGGAAGAATGATGCTCTAATCTAATGTCTCTCTCTCTCTCTCTCTCTCTCTCTCTCTCTCCTGTCTCTGTCTATCTGTCTCTCTCCCTCTGCGGCGTGTGTGTCGTGATGTCACTATCGCGGCGTGAATCATTAGGATATCAGTGTTGGAGCCCCTGACAGAAACCGCCGTATTAACAAGCTCTGTGTTTCCCCTCTCTCATGACACCCCCCCCACGTCTCCCCTTCCCTCCCTGTCTCCCTCCTTTTGATACGAGGACCCCCTGCTGCTTCCAACCTCTTCTCTTCTCTTCTCTTCTCTTCTCTTCTCTTCTCTTCTCTTCTCTTCTCTTCTCTTCTCTTCTCTTCTCTTCTCTTCTCTTCTCTTCTCTTCTCTTCTCTTCTCTTCTCTTCTCTTCTCTTCTCCTCTCCTCTCCTCTCCTCTCTTCTCCTCTCCTCTCCTCTCCTCTCTTCTCTTCTCCCCCCGCGCAGAACTACACCCCCCCCCCCACCCCCCCTCCAACCGTAGATGGCGGGGAGTCACAGGTGTGTGACAATAATTACACATACACTCTGGGAAGGAAAAAAATAATAATAATGCCGTTTCCTCCATTTAATAAGTTTGCTGTGAAATAGGCAGAGAGGAGCAGTGAGAGACAGAGGGAGCGAGGAGGGGGAGGAAAGAGAGAGAGAGTGAGTGTGTGTGCGTGTGCATGCGTGCGTGCGTGCGTGTGGGGGAGAGATGGTGGGAGAGAGAGAAAGGGCTTAAATCTTATCGGATACCCCAACCTCTAACTTAATCATATGGCTCTTAAGAGCAGGCTGCCACCAGCTGGGGCCTTGGTAATATGCATGCAATATGTGTGTAAAACGATATGCTTTAATTTTGAGCCCACTTTAAGCAGCAACAAAATCTGTTTATATGGGAGACATTTAAAAAGGAGAAGGGGTAGGGAGGGGGAGGGAGGGAAGGGAATGAAGGAGATTGGGTTAACTCTTATTCTCCTGGCTTGACAAAAGCCATCTGGAGGGTGACAAGTCCTTATATGGTATAGCCTTCATGGTTGGTTGAAATACCTAGACATTTTACTTACGATTATACTTATTTATGCATGTTTCTCAAAATTACACACGTATTACTAAACATATACTGTATGAATAACCTGTAGTTTAAAAAAAAAATCCACTAATTATGGAATACACACTTTGGGGTTGGACTTACAGTATCTTTCTCCCGAAATGTGATTGATGTGTGGGTAGATTCTGTATTGAAACGGATTGTGATGACATTCTGGCTTCACAATGTGCAGGGACAGACAAACCGCCGACGCCCTCAGTAGCGCCATCTAGTGTGTAGAACTGGGGGTACCACCACCGACAGGAGAGAGAGAGAGAGAGAGAGAGGAGAGCAGAGGTACTGCACGAGTACAAACTCCCAAACTTTAAAAGTCGAGACCCAAAAGAGAGATTAGCCGTTTGCCCCGGCGACCCAAACTAGTGAAAATAGCATGATCCGTTTAGAGCTATTTTCACTACTTCACTACTTCTTAATTATGATTGATTTTATTTGTGTAATTTCTTAGATTCGTTGGTTTGTTTGTTTTAAAATGCGTAAAATGATTTTAGCAAAAAGTCAAAAAATGATTTATATTTTATACCCAATTTTGAAGTATTTTATACTTTACTTGACTATTTCCAATTTTCAATACTTTCACTTTATAGCCTACTCTACTACATCTCAGAGGCAAATATTGTACATTTACACCACTACAATTATTTGAAAACTTTAGCTACTATAGTTATTTGTATTTTGAGTATGTATGTACAGTATGTATATTTTACAAAACATACATTCGCCACTTCATTTCGGCCATTTGAAAATAGCCGATATACAAGTAGATCTGCTATTTTCAAAATAATTGTATATATGTGAAAACTTGAAACGGGACATTCTGCATATTGAGTACTTTTTACTTGTGATACTTTAAGTACATTTTGTAATTTTGTATTTTTAGAGTATTTCTACATTGCAGTATAATAGTAAACATTTGAGTTCTTAATTTCCACCACTGCTAAACAGGGGTTGGTTGGTCTGTGTGCAGACTTCAAACCCCGGGCCCTGTACGTCCGTACGTATGAGAAACCGTCCGTCAGCCCCAATCATATCTGCCATGCGAGCCCCCAGCGGAAGCCTCCTTGCTCCAGGAGAAATATTTGATCTGTCCTCTTCGCGACGATCAGCAGCTACAAACGACAGGCCTTGTTACCAAGGAGGGGGAGGGAGGGGGAGCCAGGGGGCACATAGGGTGCGAGAGAGAGAGAGAGAGGGGGGCGGGCGGGCGGGCAGGGGGATTCCTCCACTTGACTTCACAAAGCCACCCGTTCCCCAGACTCCAAAATATCTAGCCGCCCTCTCCTCCCACTTTTTTTCCCCTTTTTTGCGGGAGTACTTCTTTCATATTCATATCCAGCCGCGTCTGATTTCATCTGAGGACATCCACTTGTTGGTCACAACCTCCGCTCTCTCTCTCTCTCTCTCTCTCTCTCTCTCTCTCTCTCTCTCTCTCTCTCTCTCTCTCTCTCTCTCTCTCTCTGTGTGTGTTCATATCAGGAGCATGGGAGAATGCTATATTTTTAAAACAAATACAGCGACAACACTTAATTGTAATCTGTGTGTGTGTGTGTGTGTGTGTGTGTGTGTGTGTGTGTGTGTGTGTGTGTGAGTGTGTGTGTGTGTGTGTGTGTGTGTGTGTGTGTGTGTGTGCATGTGCGTGTGTGTCTGCAGATATAGCCAGCTCTTATAAATCCCGTCTGTGACATCAGACTAGATAATTACCTATCACATTAAGCCCTTCATGTCCACCAGACTTAGGTCTCTCTCTCTCTCTCTCCCAACCTCCCTCCCTCCCTCTCTCTCTCTCTCTCTTCGCTCTCTCTCTCTCTCTAGCTCTCTCTCTCTCTCTCTATGTATATATATATATATATATATATATATATATATATATATATTGTTCTGTTCCCGCAACGTGTTGTATACATCCAGTATGTTAACGAAGTTAAACAGACAGCCAAACTCGTTTTTCACAAGCCAGGAAGCGAGCGGCCTTGCTCCTTTAATTAACAATCTTCGACAGGTGAAATGTACGTGTAAAACTGTAGCAAACAGAAAAACAGAAAAGACACAAATGTCTTAGCTATCATAGAAAAATCACATTATGAATTTAAGCTGGCAAATAAGTGCTAATATGAAATGTAAACACAATTACATGCAATCATATGCTAGTCAAACATAAACATGTAAAGTTGCCATTATCATCATCATTTTTAACCAATGTGAATTATTGTCCAATGTCCATATGAAATTGCAAATAAACAAATCAAAACTGTTCACAGAAAGAGAATCATGTTCAAACTTACAACCATTGCTTTCGAGGGTATGAAAAAAGGTAGAGATACAACAAACACGGTCACCATGTGCTTCTCTGCTTGTTCTCTAATGGAGTCTACATTCAGTACACTGTGTTCTGAAGCTTCTTCTACCCACAATGCATTGCTAACTTCCTGCTACCATTGTAAGCATATCAAAATAAAAGCATAAATCAGTTTACTACAAACAAGCAATGTAAACTTAACATTTAAACATGAACTAAAGCATGAACTCAAACTGAGGGCAGAACACTCCCCGTCTGGCTATACTATGCCACTATAACTTATTTTATCAGTCCATTTCCAGGGGGATGATGACATCAGAGATGGGCCGCAGGTAAGTCTTTGAGGTGCCCTGGGATGATGTCCTCACTTGAACTTTGCGGACCGTTCCATCGGTACTTGGAAAGGTTGATGTGACCAAAGCCATTGGCCATTCATTCCTTGGTGCTTGACTTTGTTTCAGCAGAACTACGTCTCCGGGTTGCAGTTTGCGACGTGCCTTGTGCCACTTGCGTCTTGAATGCAGAGTGCTGATGTACTCATTTCTCCATCGGCTCCAGAATTCGTTTGCAAGTGCCTGCACTTGTCTCCCCTGGTATTTCAGGAGATATTTTCCAGTGAAGTCTCCTGGTTCAATGAAAGCGTGTCTGAGATGTCCTCCGACTCTCAGGAGACCATCACTGATGTAGGGATCAAGGTTCAAGATCGAACTTGAACTAGAGACTTCTTTGTTCGCTTGAAGAGCAGCATACTCATCTGGAAATGTCTCTCTTTGAACAGACGAGTCTCGGATGAGTCTCTTTGCAGCTGCGAGTTCCTCTGGAGTGCGAGGTTTGCTGCATTGATGCCATCCCTTACACGTGTGCTGTGCAACTGTAGATTCTGAATTGAGTGAACGTGCCTGGTGAATCAGGAAGGAGACAGCTCTTAACAAGGACTCCCAGCGTTGGAAACGTTCAGATGTGAGTCCCTTGGCTTTGGCATGGGTAGCAAGAGCAGTTACTTGTGGTTTGACTACCACGTCGTCTTCAGGGCCTATCAGTTCAAAGGGCTTGTGCACTTCAGGCTCTGGAGGCTTGTGAAGGAAGTCAGGTCCCTTGAATAATGCATGCCCTAACTTGTTTTCAGCTGGTATGGGCTTTGCTGAGCGCTTGGGGAGGACACACTTGTGCTCCCCGCCGTAGCTTGATTTCTCCTTCACGCTGATGTTGTTAGGACAAGAAGTGAGGAGAGATGGACGTCCATTCTGTAGGACATGGGTTCTGAAGACATTAAGAGTCTGCTTGTGGGCATTGTCGTTACACACCTCACCAACAATTACCCAGCCCAAGTCTAGGCGCTGAGCAAAGGGTGAATCATGGGGCCCATTGACTTGCTGTCTCACCTTGTGCACCCGTATCATGTCTCTCCCCAGCAGGATCATCATCTGAGCGTCAGGGTCTAACTTGGGGATGCATGGAGCAATGTGTTTTAAGTGGGCATGTGCGAGAGCCACGTCTGGTGTTGGTATTTCTGATTTATTTGTCATGATTTCATTGCACTCAATGAGAGGTGGGAGATCCAGACATTCGCCACCATTTACTGCCTTGATTTGAAAGCCTATCGCTTTTCTTCCAGTCATCTCTGTTGTGCCAGCACATGTCCTCATCAGATATGGTGACAGGCTGCCTTCGATCCCAAACAGATGGAAAAACTCAGAGCGGGCCAGCGAGCGGTTGCTCTGATCGTCAAGTATGACGTATACCTTGACGGAGCGCTCTGGTTGACCTTTGGGGAAGACCCATGCTAAGCACACTTTTGCACAGGACCGAACAGGGCTGCCTTTACCACAGACCATAGTGCACCGTGACGTCACCTCAAGTGGAGTGCCAGCTTGTGGTTCTGCATCTGCTTCTGGTGTGTGCGATGAAGAAGAATGAGGCTGAGGCTGGGAGGTGCTAGGATGCATAGCAGAGCAGTGTCTGTCACTCTCGCATTCATTACATTTCAGTGTTGCCTGACAATCCCTAGCCAGGTGGTTTGGAGAGCAGCACTTAAAGCATCGCTTGTGTTCTTTCAGGATATTCATTCGTTCTTGCAATGGTTTGAATCCAAAGGCTCTACATTTAGCCAGAGGATGTGGCATGTTGTGGACAGGGCAGTAACGAGCAGGATCACTTTCTTTCCCCTCTCTCTCTGCTGCACTTGTGTGATCTGCGTCCGCAGTTGCAGAGACATCTGTCTTATGCACGGATACAGAAGACTTGAATCCACTTTGTCTTGGTGGAGTTCTCTCGCTTTGGATGCAAGGCTGGCTGCTGGTTGACAGGAAAAAGCTTGGGTCATTTCTGGCCTTAGCCTGAGCATAGACAAAGTCGACAAAGAATGAGAAGGGCGGAAAGATTACTCTTTGTTCTTCCTTGTAACGGGAACCGGTGCAGAGCCATTTTTCCTGTAGGCCTGGAGGCAACTTCTCTACTATCGGCTTTATCCCACGAGGAGTATCAAGATAGTTGAGACCGGGAAGATGTCCTTCATTCTTAGCTGCCAGCACCTCCATGAGAAGATCACTGAGTTCTCTCAGTTTGACGTTGTCTCTAGCGGACAAATGGGGGAAGTTATCCAGTCTTTTGAACAGAGCATTTTCAACTATTTCAGGTGTAGCATAGCATTCTTGAAGTCTCTGCCAAGAAAGATGGAGGGCAGCTTGGGGATTGGTGACATATACAGAACGGATCCTTTTAACATGTTCTGATGACTCTTTACCGAGCCACTTTACGAGGAGGTCCAACTCTTCGCTATAAGTAAGGCCTAAGCCCTGTGTAGCATTGACGAATGAGGACTCCCATGCTCTATAACCTTCTGTTGTATCATCAAATTTTGAGAGACCAGTAGTCACTAACTCTCTGCGTGCTAGGAATTTAGCAAAATCTTCTATCTGTAGAGGGTTGGCTGCTGGCGAAGAACGCTGATCATATTGGTGTGGGCCAGCCTGGTCATATTGTCGGGGGGAAGCCTGATCATATTGTCTGTGTGGACTAGCTGATGGCCTTGGTGTGAATGTGCGATCAATTGCCTGTGCGCGCTCATACATTGAGGGCTTGAATATGTGTGTGGGATTTTTCTTTGTGTCCCTGGGTGAAATCTGTAGTGTGGGATTTGCATCGTGATGATGTAAGATTTCCTTTTTCAGTGGCAGAGCAGCGTCTTGAGTATGGAGCTGTGCTTGATGTTTCACATACTCCTCTGTTCTTTGTTTGGCCACTTGCGATGGGACCACACTTCTTACACTTTGCCGATCTTCATCCACCACACCTGCCGCTTCCTCTAACACATCAGCCATTACTTGAGCAGCTGCTGCTTCCCCTTCAACCTCCAAAATCTTCAAGTCTGCATCCAGCTTAGCCTTTTGCAATGTTATTTCTTGCTGTTTTTTAACATAGGCAATTTTGGTATGCGCTGCTTCTGCTGAGGCTCTGGCCATGGCGGCTGCCTCAATGACAGAGGACTTAGAGCTTTTAGACTTAGAAGCAGCAGAGCTTTTAGACTTAGAAGCAGCAGAAGAGGCTTTTGATCTAGTCTTGAGTGAAGCCTTAGTCGATGAACTCTTACTTGTTTCTGAGTCAGACTTTTCATCTTTAGCACTGGTTTTAGATTTGGAGCTCATGGCTGTATCCTTGTATTTTCTTTACACCCACTGATGGTTTGGTTTTTTACTGTTCTGTTCCCGCAACGTGTTGTATACATCCAGTATGTTAACGAAGTTAAACAGACAGCCAAACTCGTTTTTCACAAGCCAGGAAGCGAGCGGCCTTGCTCCTTTAATTAACAATCTTCGACAGGTGAAATGTACGTGTAAAACTGTAGCAAACAGAAAAACAGAAAAGACACAAATGTCTTAGCTATCATAGAAAAATCACATTATGAATTTAAGCTGGCAAATAAGTGCTAATATGAAATGTAAACACAATTACATGCAATCATATGCTAGTCAAACATAAACATGTAAAGTTGCCATTATCATCATCATTTTTAACCAATGTGAATTATTGTCCAATGTCCATATGAAATTGCAAATAAACAAATCAAAACTGTTCACAGAAAGAGAATCATGTTCAAACTTACAACCATTGCTTTCGAGGGTATGAAAAAAGGTAGAGATACAACAAACACGGTCACCATGTGCTTCTCTGCTTGTTCTCTAATGGAGTCTACATTCAGTACACTGTGTTCTGAAGCTTCTTCTACCCACAATGCATTGCTAACTTCCTGCTACCATTGTAAGCATATCAAAATAAAAGCATAAATCAGTTTACTACAAACAAGCAATGTAAACTTAACATTTAAACATGAACTAAAGCATGAACTCAAACTGAGGGCAGAACATATATATATATATTTATTTATTTATTTATCTTGAGTGTGTGTCTGACTATCATTCCTCTCTCCCACCCTGTTTACCCATCCATCAAACTCACACAATCATGCACATGTGCCCGCACCTGCACGCACGCACGCACGCACACACACACACACACACACACACACACACACACACACACACACACACACACACACACACACACACACACACACACACACACAC
>NC_136808.1:31825595-31838095 GCF_951216825.1 Electrona antarctica
CGACAGCAACACTATATATAATGATTGTGATTGATGACTTGAGCAGAATGACAGTATAGATGTTTGGATCAGAGGAGAGAGTTTGTGAAGGAGAAGGATTAAGCTGTATACATGGAGCAGTGAATGCTTATAGCGGAGCTGCCTCTGTGAATGACAGCTAGACCGGCCCGGATCAAAAAGCCTGTTCCCCTGACCTCCAAATCAGAACCAGGTGATGACGGAAATAGGAAATAGAATATATCCACTAGAGAGAGATCAAAGGAGACTTTCTGTGTGCATGTGTGTGTGTGAGAGTGTGAGTGTGTGTTATGTGCGTATGTGCGTGCGTGTGTGTGTGTGTGTGTGTGTGTGTGTGTGTGTGTGTGTGTGTGTGTGTGTGTGTGTGTGTGTGTGTGTGTGTGTGTGTGTGTGTGTGTGTGTGTGTGTGTGTGTGTGTGTGTGTGTGTGTACGTGCGTGGGAGCGAGTGTGCGGAACTGTTCCTTGTCGACAGGGGAGGTCTGACAGCGAGGGTTATTGACGAGAGGCAGAGCCCCGTCGTCCGCCGACCAGAGCAAAGGCCTCTGGGATTTGGAGTTCCCACAGTGTTTATATATAAAGCACTCCTGCCAGGCCACCGCCGGCCAAACGGTGGGTGTAATGTACACCTCTCGTCAATTGGAATCAAACCATGCAGCGGGTGAGATCATGCATCGAGCTGGACTCAAACCAGCGGCGGGCCTTCTGTGCTGGCAAACGTGAAACACCATCCCTCTGTATGTGTGTGTGTGTGTGTGTGTGTGTGTGTGTGTGTGTGTGTGTGTGTGTGTGTGTGTGTGTGTGTGTGTGTGTGTGTGTGTGTGTGTGTGTGTGTGTGTGTGTGTGTGTGTGTGTGCGTGCGTGTGCGCGCGCGTGTGCGGTTTGCACACAACAGTCGGTGGTTTGAATTTGGCCGTCGTCCTCCGTGCTTAAGAGGCAGTGGGTGGAAAAAGTACTACATATTTTTTTTAAGTAAAAGTCAAAAGTCAAAATATACTTCAAATACCAAAAGTTAAAGTACTGATTATGCAGAATGTCCCACATTTAAGATAGTTGATCGGCAATTTAAATGGCCGAAATGTGGGTAATCTAGGTTTTGTACTAATAATCAAAATCTACAAATCTAAATTTTACAAATAATATTAGTGGGGTAAAAGTACAAATTTGCCTCTGAGACAATTTGAAATACTCAAGTACAGTACAAATACCTCAACGCCTATTATTACAGCACTTGAGTGAATCTACAGTACTTAGTTTGTTTTATTATTATTATTTTTTGTGGCTTTTCTTATTGATAGTATCAAGTGAAGACAGACAGAAAAGAGGGAGAGAGAGAAGGGGAGAGACATGCGGCAAAGGTCGTCATGAACGCGACTCGAACACACGACGCGCTGTCAGGTCAAAGCCTATATGTGGCATGCGCCTGGACCCGAATCTACAGTACTTAGTTACTTTCCACCACTGTGAAGGGGTGTCATTTTGTGTACGCGGCACGCAATGTTACGTGTATAGTGCTCAACATCAGCAAGAGTACACGTTACCAGCGAGAACTTGAAGCTGTATGCTGGAATATTCAGGGTGAGCGACAAAATAGCAGCCATAGAATGAGACTTGCAGGACACTGCCAAAGACACCAGGAGCTGCCAGCCAGAAAACTGGACGTCCCATACGGAGAACGTATGGAGAACCAGGATGACTGGAAGCGACGATGGAGGGCTCGTCTGAGGACGACCTAGAGAGAGAGAGAGAGAGAGAGAGAGTACAGTACTGTAGGAACAATGCTGTCGCTACTGCGGCGGCAGTGTCTGGGGCTGGATGGATGGATGGATGGATGGATGGATGGATGGATGGATGGATGGATGGATGGATGGATGGTGGATGGATGGATGGATGGATGGACGGACGGACGGACGGATGGATGGATGGATGGATGGATGGATGGATGGATGGTGGATGGATGGATGGATGGATGGATGGATGGATGGATGGATGGATGGATGGATGGTGGATGGATGGATGGATGGATGGATGGATGGATGGATGGATGGATGGATGGATGGATGGATGGATGGATGGATGGATGGATGGATGGTGGATGGATGGATGGATGGATGGACGGATGGATGGATGGATGGATGGTGGCCACAGCTGCTTGTACTTATGCTATCAGAGATTTGAGCTGCTCTGTGTTTGAAGTTGACTGACAGGCCACGCTATTTGTGTGTGTGTTTGTGCGTATTTGTGTTTCTTTGTTTGCAACCAGACCCACACACACACATGCACAAACCCACTGAAATATGCCGATGCAATCATGCACGTATATCAATGGGAGGATGTGCGCAGGCATGTGTACACACGCACACACATATATGCACACATGCGCAGGCACGCACACACACACATGCACACACACACAGCTCCTCCCTGTCAGCCTCTGTTGTGCTTGACATTCCGTCGATATCGCTGCACCCAAACGCGAGGCGCGTTTGATCTGACCCTGGACTGATGCCGGCCAGTGCGCTTTGAGGCGCACAGACACACTGTTTGTTCTAAGAACAACCGCCCACCCCCCCACCCCCCGACCACCATCTCTCACTCTGTCTCTCTCACAGTCTCTCTGTCTCACTCTCTCTGTCTCTCTTCTCCCTCTGTGATAGGCCACGGTATAGATTCACACTTGGACGAATCCGTTTCACCGCTGTTAACTAAACGCACGTTCACATGCTGACTGTTGAGACGAGACCCTAACATGGCAATGTACCTGTACTCTAATTTCAGTGGTGGAAAGTAACTAACCTACATTTTTGAGGTTTTTAATTGAGTATTTTTGATTTCCAATACTTCTACTCCACTACATCTCAGATCAAATATTATTGCGTCGCAATTGTAACTCCATTTGATGAAAATCCACCTGAAAATCGTTTGTGTTTGAGTCGGGGAATGCACCACCGCGGCGATGCGAAACATAAACAAGGAACAGATCAAGCAGGAAGCGGCCGACACGCACCGTATAGGCAATGCATTGAGCCTCGGTTTCCCAGAAGCCTAGGGAATCGAGCATCAGTGGGGTTTTTTTCAGTCACGTGATCCAAACGTGTGACGTGTTACGGACGTCCGGCGGAAACCCTGTATGTCTTAAAAGTTATCAAAAAACGGCGAATTAAACATAAAACAAAAGGCGGGTTTAGCGTGTTCCGCAGGGAAAGACAATGGGAAGAAAGACGGGTTTAACGTGATCCGCAGTCAAACTGTTAACCACTTCAGCACTATATACAGTACATAAATACATTGAAAATAGCCGGTCTACAAGCTCACAATGCGTCGCAATGAAAAGTTGACGTGGGATATTCTGCATAACAAGTAGCCTACTTTTACTTTTGGTACTTTAAGTACATTTCGATACCGATACAATATTACTTTTACTCAAGAAAATTTTGAATGCCGGACTTTCAATTGTAACATAGTATTCTTACATTGCAGTATACGTACTGTACTACTTTTACATAAGTAAAGAATTGGAGTGCTTTTTCCACCAGTGTTTTGCTGGTTTCAATAATATAGTATTTGAACAAAGACAGTGAAATAGAGCCTTCCTTTCAGCTCTATCTCTATCTAACACTGCCTTTGTCTGCCGTATTGGAAATGGCCCAGGCATTTTATAGACACATGGCCTGATCCTGCACTATTGTTTTTGATTCCGTCCGTTATGTATTGATTGCCTGCTCGCCTGTTTATCTGCATGCGGTGGGCAGTTATAGATGAATGTGAGCACACACACACACACACACACACACACACACACACACACACACACACACACACACACACACACACACACACACACACACACACACACACACACACACACACACACACACACACACACACACACACATTCATGGCCTTTCAGTTGGACAAGAGATCATTGTTGCTGCCACGTCGCCTACGCTGGGGGGTTGTGGGGGGGCATCCAGCCATCAATGTCTGACTGCTGATTTGCTGTCATCTTTGTATTGGCCGTCCTCTTGACATGCGAGCCACAAGGTTGTGTGTGTGTGTGTGTGTGTGTGTGTGTGTGTGTGTGTGTGTGTGTGTGTGTGTGTGTGTGTGTGTGTGTGTGTGTGTGTGTGTGTGTGTGTGTGTGTGTGTGTGTGTGTGTGTGTGTGTGTGTGTGCGTGCGTGTGCATGTGCATGTGTGTATCTGAGCAACTCAGGCAGGCAAAAACAAACAAATAAACAGACAAACGACATTTGTGTTAAGTGGAATTAAGCTATGGAAGTGGAATCTGAGATTGAATGGACCGCAATTATATTTATTCCTGGCTTCTAGAATGCCAAAACACAATTATTGGTCAATTATTACAGTTGGTCACCCGTTCATCCATGGGTGTGTGGAGATGGTATGGCGGCACTGGCCGTGGACAAATGCATGATGGTACAGCGGACGCATGCATGATGGTACAGCGGACACATGCATGATGGTACAGCGGACACATGCATGATGGTACAGCGGACACATGCATGATGGTACAGCGGACACATGCATGATGGTACAGCGGACACATGCATGATGGTACAGCGGACACATGCATGATGGTACAGCGGACACATGCATGATGGTACAGCGGACACATGAATGATGGTACAGCGGACATGATGGTACAGCGGACACATGCATGATGGTACAGCGGACACATGCATGATGGTACAGCGGACGGACACATGCATGATGGTACAGCGGACACATGCATGATGGTACAGCGGACACATGCATGATGGTACAGCGGACACATGCATGATGGTACAGCGGACGCATGCATGATGGTACAGCGGACACATGCATGATGGTACAGCGGACACATGCATGATGGTACAGCGGACATGATGGTACAGCGGACACATGCATGATGGTACAGCGGACACATGCATGATGGTACAGCGGACATGATGGTACAGCGGACACATGCATGATGGTACAGCGGACACATGCATGATGGTACAGCGGACACATGCATGATGGTACAGCGGACACATGCATGATGGTACAGCGGACACATGCATGATGGTACAGCGGATGCATGCATGCGAGGATGAGTCTGAGCCGCCCGGAGTCCTGGCCGCTAGTCCGCCGTGTCCAGAAGGCTCTCGGCAGGACGTTCGCTGCCTCGGAATTCTGGGATATCTGCCCGGGGGTCCCAGATGACCTCACGAGTTAAAAGCAAACAGCGGGAGAGAGAGAGAGAGAGAGAGAGAGAGAGAGAGAGATGAAGGAACACACAGAGAGTGAAACAGAAATGGTGAAAAGGGATGGATGGGGCGGACCGCTTGATCGAGTGCGACGGGCAAAAAGACAGGCAGAACCGGAGAAAAAAGTGGACGTGAGACATTGAAGGAGGGAGATCAAAAGTCCATTAAAAATAGGTTTGCCAAATACGGAAGAGGGGAAGATTTTCCCCCAATTGTAACAAAATGAATGATAAACAAAAAAAGTGGTCGGCCTTATTGTCAGTATCAGCCAGTAACATGCGGAAGTCTGTCCACGTTCCAATACGTTAGACCCCTGGGAGATGGATTGCTCCCACACGACTTGCCGCACCCAGGCCTTTCTACTTGTACTCTGAGTTGGCGTTGACCCATGAACTTGTGGTCCAAAGGTGAGAGCTCTACCGACTGAACTACCCGGACACAAGAAAAGTTGACTAAATGCAAATATTATTACAATATTTATAGAAAGAAGGGAAAGGGATCACCAAATAATCGGAACTCAACAGGCGTGTGGCAGAGAGAGAGAGAGAGAGAGCAGTTGAGAATGTCATTTTTTCAGTCTTATACTGTTGGCCACTAAGCAGCAGTTGGGGGTTCAGTGCCTTGCTCAAGGGCACTTCAGCGGTGTTGGGTGAGTGATGACAATCACTTCCCCTCCCATATTTTTCCTGCCCGCCCGGGGAATCGAACCGGCAACCTTTCGGCAACAAGGGCGCTCCTCTAACCCTTAGGCCACCACTGCCCCATATCTCAGACGGACATGGTGAGTGACATTTCAGATCCTCTCCAGCAGGCCTGTCATTGGTTGTCCCCTTTGCTTTCCCACAGTCCTCCTCTCAGCCCCATAATGACGCTTAAGAAGGTAATGGTGTAAATGAAAGCTTCTCTCTCTCTCTCTCTCTCTCTCATATGTTTCTGTGACTGTCTCTCCAGCTCTCGCACACACTCTCTCTCCCTTGCTCTGTCTCTCTCTGTCTCCCTTGGGGAACAAAGGGTCCTTATTATACCTGCTTGTCAGCGTCCCTCTGTGTCTCACCACTGTACAATCACACTTTTCAACAGCCGCGCCAGCATGAGGTAAATGGAGAGAGAGGGGGAGTAGAGGGAGAGGGAGATGGAGATAACTGCCCTCTTGATGGTGTTCGTTGCTAGTTATCCAGGAGTGCTGCTTTAGTTTTGAGTCACAGCGTTTCGTTTGTTGTTGAAATGTCTTTGTGCAGACAGGCGTTGTAATTTATTTGAGGCATGCATTCCCGTCACACACGCACAGAAACCTATTGCTCTCTCTCCTCTCTCTCTCTCTCTCTCTCTTTCTCACACACACACACACACACACACACACACACACACACACACACACACACACACACACACACACACACACACACACACACACACACACACACACACACACACGTGCACACACACACACACACACACACACACAGAGAGAGAGACACATGCTGGCTCCTTAAGTCGAGAGATATCTTCTTATTGGGGAATCTTTCAATAAATCAATGTGACTTTAAACACATTTCCCAGGCGACGCGGCTGACCCGATAAGAAGTGAACTAATCTCTTTTGAGGCTGCCGGGGAGAGCTTTGAACCAAATCTACTGTGCATCTATCACCAAGGTTATTTGTCAATGGCTGCTAATCCCAGGTAAATTTCTCCCGGTTTTATATCAGGGGTTCTCATGTCTGAAGTTTCTCAGCCTTGGGAAAATAAGAGAGCAAGGCTTACAGAGTGCAGGGGAACAAAAGAAATGTTATGGATTGTACTGCCAAAACAATGGGCCGGCAGGGAGACGGGGTGAGAGGGAGAAAGACAAGAGACAAAGAGAGAGAAATATATTGAACTACTCTTTAGTTTAGACAGTGGACAACACAGAAGCTACACTGTAACATTGCTAACAAAAGTCAAGTCACGGCAAGTCAAGTCACCTTTATTTGTAGGCCTATAGCACATTCAAAAACAACAGAAGTTGACCCAAAGTGCTTTCCATTCAAAATGACATCGTAAAGACCTCATAAAATACAACAGTAAAATAAACCAAAAAAGCAATACCTCATACAAATAGCTAATTTAAAAGAACATAAAAGCAAAGTCAAAATGCATTCAGTGACCAGAGTCTGCCATTTAAGTTGATTGCCCTCAGACTGAGCTGAAGGTTGAAGATGAGGTGGCTTTTTAGGTTGGATTTAAACCTTTCAATGGTGGAGCTGGACTTGATTTGCAATGGAAGATTGTTCCTTCCAGAGTGTTGAGTTTGTAACTTTCACAGTATGCCTTCACTGTGCACATGCAGGCAGATGCAGTCCTACAGTCTAGACTACTAAATTAAAATGGAACTAATTAAATCAAATATATAATAATAATGGGCGGGGGGGGGGGGGGGGGGGGGGGGGGCATCGCCACTTTGCACAGTCAGTATCTTTGGAGGTCATGTGTTGTGTTCATCCACTCACGGGTTAGCAGCCCTCTGGTTCCCAGGGTCGGTCATTCATTCATTCATTCATTCATGACCAACACACACACACACACACACACACACACACACACACACACACACACACACACACACACACACACACACACACACACACACACACACACACACACACACACACACACACACACACAGTAATGATTGTGACCGAGCCCTGGCCCATGCATAATGTGAGGAGGAACGTTCCGCTACCATGCTTACAGTATTACAACTACAAGCACACACTCTGTTTAGTTATCAAAAGAGGAAAGATAGGTTGGCAGAGGACGTGTAGCGCCCAGGATCACATTAGATAATTGACACATGGGTGAAAAAAAATGGGTTTCAAAATCGTGGGATAAAGTAAGTATTTTTTTAAAGAGGAAAGACAAAGAGAGAAAGAGAAAGCACATTCTCTGTCTGATGAAGAGTTCCTATCGCAGTGCACCGTTCCCTCGCTCATCAGCTCCTTTTTCCTGTTGCGGGAAAAAAAACCTTCTTTGATTTTCTCCACTTTTCTTTTTCCCATTCTTCCCCCTTCTTTCTTTCTTCAAATGTTTTGCCCCCCCACAGTGTATGCGCACGCACGCACGCACGCACGCACGCACGCACGCACGCACGCACGCACGCACGCACGCACGCACGCACGCACGCACGCACGCACACACGCACACACGCACACACGCACACACACACACACACACACACACACACACATACACACACACACACACACACACACACACACACACACACACACACAGGAGATCATGGAAAATCTTGCTCTATCTGTCATCTCCAAATGGCGTCTCGGTCTCCGATGAACAGTTTTGATCTTTCTCCCCTCTGTTTATGGCCGTGTCAGGCCGGCGGAGTCTTGCCGTAAGTGCTTACACCAGCGCGTAAATAGTTTGACGTGTGGGTCTGTAACAAAGTTGTACGAGTAAATAAGGAACCAAACAAGTATGCGGGCCTGCAATTAAGTTGTACGTCTGCATTATGAAATGTTTGGAGCATGGTGATTTCTGCCTCGTTCTCTATTCCAATTCCAAGACTTTATATCAAGAGTGGTTGTGGGCGTGTGTGTGTGTGTGTGTGTGTGTGTGTGTGTGTGTGTGTGTGTGTGTGTGTGTGTGTGTGTGTGTGTGTGTGTGTGTGTGTGTGTGTGTGTGTGTGTGTGTGTGTGTGTGTGTGTGTGTGTGTGTGTGTGTGTGTGTGCGCGTGCCATGTGTCTGCCCCTGAATAATTATGAGTAGTCAGAGGACAAGTACAAGCATTGTATGGTATGTAATCAATGCATCACGATCGCACACGCAAATGTGTCCAGGACTCCAGGTCGCACACAGCGACATAAGTGAGTAACATGAAATATATATGATTCCTACTCCATGATTCAGTCATTGTGTCTGACATGCAGTATAGGCTCACTGATGTACGGTGGCCGGTTAAGACTGATATGAGGTTAGGGGACTTACGTGGCTGGTTAAGACTGATATGAGGTTAGGGGACTTACGTGGCCGGTTAAGACTGATATGAGGTTAGGGGACTTACGTGGCTGGTTAAGACTGATATGAGGTTAGGGAACTTATACGTGGCTGGTTAAGACTGATATGAGGTTAGGGGACTTACGTGGCTGGTTAAGACTGATATGAGGTTAGGGGACTTACGTGGCCGGTTAAGATTGATATGAGGTTAGGGGACTTTTGTGGCCGGTTAAGACTGATATGAGGTTAGGGGACTTACGTGGCTGGTTAAGATTGATATGAGGTTAGGGGACTTACTTGGCTGGTTAAGACTGATATGAGGTTAGGGAACTTATACGTGGCTGGTTAAGACTGATATGAGGTTAGGGGACTTACTTGGCTGGTTAGGACTGAGGTTAGGTTTAGATCAGGGTTAGAGTTAGTGTTAGATTTAGTGTTAGGGTTAGTAATGTCGGACAACGCGTGTCGTCCCTGTCAAAACAGTAGCCGTGATCAACTCACAGAATGCAGCCTATAATTATAATTATATATATATATATATATATATATATATATATATATATATGCACATAACAGTGCATTCTGTACATACCAGATCAAGAGCCAAGATGAGTATACCAGTACCCTTCACCACCACAGACATGTACCGAATGGCAGACAAACACACATGGAGGCAGATGGGGAATTGACCTAAATACAAATTGGCAGAGACAGGCATTGACAGATAGCTACTGGAAGATAGCTTGATAGATACATATAGATAGGCAGACCAGGAAGAAATGGGGGGGATGAGGGGGGATGAGGTGGTGGTGGTTGGGGGGGGTGGGGTGGTGGGGGGAGGGGGGGTCTGATCTTGGAAAGGTTTCGTATATCATAATTATCCCGTTAAGTAACGGCGCGGGGGCCTCCCAGGAGACTTCGTCTTAAATGGAAGATTTGCAAGGAGAACGGGTCAGAGAGAGAGAGAGAGAGAGAGAGGGAGAGAGAGAGAGAGAAACTGCTTCCAGTCGGCAGGAAATCCTGTTTACATTTACATAATCATATCACCACTCACTCCTTTTCCGTCGTCTTCTTATTCTTTTGGGTTCCTTAAAAAGAAAAAAAAAGAAAAAAAGCACGCAGGAGGAAAGAGGTAAATGCTAATGTTCGCAAGGCTGACTGTCTGAAGGTCACTTACGACTGCATGGCGCTTGTCGGCTTTTGTTGTTGTATATTTGTCGTGTTGTGCTCTTCATTTCATTTATTTATTTATCGCTATTTTCCTAACGCTGCTGTCGCTGCTTGACACACACTGGCGAGGACATCTTTTATTTTCATTTAATTTATTATCTATTTTACATCTCCCTCCGACCCCTTCTCTTTGTACCTCCTGGTGTTTTGTGTGAACTGCCTCGTCAGTCTGTTGTGCACCAACCTCCTTCTGCACCTCCTCCTCCTGCTACCGTTTCGCCTGGCGCGCGTTTAAAGAAGCACTCGCACACACACACATTTGCACGTGTGCGCACACGCACACACGCACGCACGTGTTAAAAACGAGAAAAAATGCGAGGAAACATACATAAGGAAGTGTGGGCTGGGTTGTGCGAGTCTTAATTGAGACCTGCTAAGAGCAGGCAGCAGATGTTTCGAGCGGGAACTATTGAATCATCAGAGACCACTGGAAGCCTCTGAAATCATGTTAAAAAAGATTAAAAAAAAGAACAGGCCAGGTGCTCCATACCCCCCCTCCTCTCTCTCTCTCTCTCTCTCTCTCTCTCTCTCTCTCTCTCTCTCTCTCTCTCTCTCTCTCTCTCTCTCTCTCTCTCTCTCTCTCGCTGTCATCTGACTATTTCTCCACTTGTGGAAACACTATTAAAGCCTATTATTGGGGACCAGGGCAGTCACATGGAAACACATCAGCATCCACAGATATAGTTGAGATAGACGGATATATAAAGACTGATAAAAAGACGTGTCATCTCTCGTCCATTATCTCTCTCTCTCTCGTTCTCTCTCTCCCTTGACTTCCCGTGTAACTATTTCCCCCTGCCTGATTCCACACTCCTGTCACAGGTGCCTTGACGGAGCAAGTCGTCTCGCTCCCACCCCCTCCCCGCTGATTCTCTCCCGCGGGCGGTCCCCTTGAACTCCCCCTGCCTTCTTGTGTCCTGAGCTGCCATATAATTTATCCCATGCATCATCACCATCATCATCATCATTTTTCGACCGCGGTCGAGATCATGGTTTGCACAATGCCACGCCAAACTTCCCGGTCCTTCATTGCCATCCGCAGTTCCTGCTTACTGATGCGTCCCAATGACATCAGGGAAGGACAGTTTTCTACCTGTGGTCTGCTTTGAGGCAGGATTCCAGAGAAGAAGGGAACATATGACCTCATGATCAGCTCTGTAGCAGTGGCCGGCAAACTGTGTTCTTCTGGATCGGACTAGTGAAGAAACGGGGAAGGTTGCCGTATATTAGAGAAGTCGATGGGTGGCTTTTCCAAGAGAGATTTTGCGCTCTCATTAGAAGGCGGGTGTAAGTGCCATCCAGCCGGTTTTCTAATTTTTTTGAAAGTGTCTCGGAGCCATAGGGTAGAATTGGCTCGACGGTTGTCCTAAATATTCTTACTTTTCTTACTAAGCTGGGATGACCAGATCTTATGCATGTCATTGCAGGCTGACCAGGCCATACCCTTCCTAGTTTGAAAGTCCTTTTGGGAAGAACCCAAATACTTAGTAGTCATCAACCTGTTTCAAAGGAGTGTTGTTAAGTGTTTTGATAACATGGTTATTGTTGGATTTGCATACATTTACATATTCAGTTTTTGTCTCATTGAGATAAACACAGTTAGAGTCCTGCTCAAGAGACTGAAGGAGAGCCTGAGCGTACTCCAACGATTGACTGATAGGCGCGATGTCATCAGCGAAGTCAGTGTCAGTTACAGTAGGTATTTAGCAGGATGACGAGAGCTTCTCCTATAGGGTTTAGTTGGTAGGCCGTATCATTGATAGTATCAACTGACATACGAAGAACATAATCAACAATCAACAATAATAAATAGAAAGGGGGAAAGTGCTCCAGAGGGCTCCCTGTGTTCCCCAGCCCAGGACTCATGCTCTCTGTGATTAGAAATGATATCGGCCTCAACTGTTATCGTATAACTCCCCAGTCAGTCTGTCTCCACAGGTATACTTGAATGTCTGTCTGTCTGTCAGTGTTCACTTAAGTACTACAATTTCGAGGTTTTTTCACTTTACTTTTCAA
>NC_136808.1:31843095-31855595 GCF_951216825.1 Electrona antarctica
CATTACCAAAAGAAAGAAAGACAGAAAGTTTTAAAAAAAAAAGAAAAGGGAGAAGAAAAATAAAATAATACTGCAGTATTTCTCTCCAGCAGTCATTTTCCCCTCGCATTGTATTTATGTATTGAAAAAAAAAGAAAAAGAAAAAAAAAGGTAATAGATCAAGCACATTCCATTATTCTCTTATAAGATCATTAGCAAATATAATTAGATATGAAAGAAAGTAATTTGGAGAGAAGAGAGGGAGAAAAGCGCTATCAGGCAGAGAAGACAGATTGTGGCATCAGAGTGTTTGGGCTTAAATTGCTCAACGGAGGTATTATCTAGCTGGGCAATCTTTTAGCCTCAGAACTAGTTTTGGAGTGAGAGAGTGAGAGAGAGAGAGAGAGAGAGAGAGAGAGAGAGAGAGAGAGAGAGAGAGAGAGAGAGAGAGAGAGAGAGAGAGAGAGAGGCACTGACTCTTCCCTCTCTCTCCCAGAGCCCCAGTCAGTCAGTCAGTCATGTCTTTCTTGCATTACTTTTCATTTGTGTCTCTGCTTCCTGCCATGGTGGAGGAGGGTTGACGGAGCCCTCCAGAACAGAGCTTCATAAAAACAACAACAAGTTGACACGCTAAGTAAATACTGTATTATCCCACAACAATAAAATAGCAGACAACCTCTTTCTTTACACCCTCCGCTTCGCATGGCATCGGCGCCGTTATTTTCACAACTTAAAAAAGAAAAGAAATTAGAACATAACACCGGATTGTGTTCCGCCTTGATGTTGCATTGTGAGGAACCTGTTCGCAGTGCATTTCTTCCAGTGTCCCATCTCTCTCTCTCTCTCTCTCTCCCCTCCTACCCAACACAGGGAGGGTTTTTTGTCACACTTTGTTGCATCTTTACACCACACTCTATTTGTCTAATGGGGACCTGAGTGAAAAACAGTGCGAAAGCAAAACAATCCTGCTGTGTTTCGCCACAAATTTGCTTTTTTGTTGTTTTTTCTTCTTCTTATCTTCTTTAGTAGTGCTTTGAGGGATCGTACGGGGGTGGGGGGGTTGTGTCAGGGTGGATGTGGATTTTTCTAGTCTTTTGTGCGAATCACAGGGAATGGTAACTATAAACATCCTGTATTCATTAAAACCATCTAAAAATACGATGTGGGGGGGGGGATGCGCTCACTTCCTTCGCTGCCGATGCTCCTCAGCAAGTATACAAGCGGAGCCGTGTTATGCCTGGTGCCGTTCATATTTACATATTTATAAATACTGGGCTGTACAATGAGGCAGAGCCGTGCCAAGAACAACACTCTCTGCTAGTGCAGCCCGGATGCCTGGGAACGAGGGAACAAAGCAGTCCCAGCCACCTCCAGTGGCACCGCCAGGTTACGCACAGCTCCACTATATGCCCTGTTTATAGTGGATATAATGCTGTTAAACTATGACGAAAAATGTTCGTCGACTACCTTTTTTCACTGACGAAAACTAAGCTATACTAAAACTACATCTAAATATATTGACAATTCCGTCAACCAATAAAAACTAGACTAAAATGTTAGGGAGGGGACTAGTGGAGAAGAGATTCAGTAGAACTAAAAGACAAGTCATTTCATGCTTGGTTGTAGGTGTCATGCTCCGAAAATAGCAGATCTACAAGATTGTAATTCACAAATGCATGTCGCTTTAGTCGACTAAAATCTTATATGTAGTCAACTAAAACTAGACTAAAAGTAAAACTTTTCAGATGACTAAAACTAAATGGAATTTTACTCTAAAGACTGACTAAACTAAATGAAAATGTACTGTCAAAATCAACACTGCAAAAGGTAACCCCTCTCAGCCGTTAAAAAAAATCATTCCAAAGAAAAACGGCATCACTTTATCAGTGAGTTCTTTGTGTGATGTATTCATGAGACAAACAACAGTTCTAATTATTGGGTGAATTAATCACGCAAAAAACCCTAAACAAAAACAACTAAACAAAACAACCAAAAACTAATGGATAAATAATCACTAAAGCATTTTTCTATTTTTCAGGAAAGGGGGGGCAGAGAGGAAGAGCAAGGAGGAAAAACTCAATAAATATATTTATTAGGCTATGTGTTATGTAACACCTGGGAATCAAACCCAGGTCTCCCAGGTGGAAAGCCAACAACTTAACCACTAAGCTAAAGGGATATCCTTATAACTTGGGGGAGATATTAGACTTTTAGGCCATCAGGCTGAGGTTGTGAGCCAGACTCTGCTATGTATATTTACGTTTGTATTCATAAAAAGTTACAGGTATGTCTATGAGCTTAGACACAAGGTGCAGCTTAGACACAAGGTTCAGCTTATAGACACAAGGTGCAGGTAATAATACGTTAGTATAGTATACTACGTATACACCAGGGGCTATATCTTGTGCCACCCCTAACCCCTTATCCCTACAATTATTTGCCACGTATTACTATTCTGCAAAACCTTTTTAAAATAGTTCAAAGATCTACAAGCTCACAACGTGTTGATGTAGATCGACTAGTTGAACTATGTTAAAATATGTTTCTATTTTGTAGGCGTAAGGCACTGACAAAATATGTCCCTATGTATAGTATGGCTACAGTAGAAGCGTGCCCAGGCCGTGGTGATAACATGTTCCAAACTCACCAGTGAGTTTCCAGGACTGACAAATGTGCTCTGCAGTTACTTTTGATATGAAGTCATGTGGGATGGAACAGAGCGGCATGTGCGAGTCTCTAAAATGGAAGGGGGGGGGGGGGGGGGGGGGGGGGGGGAGTGATTTTGTATAGGCTCTGTTTGGAACTCGATGATATGACGACGTGCTGTGTGTGAATGGTCTCCAGTGTCGTGTTTTAAAGGCAGCTTACTAAGAAAGTACAGCGCTGTATATGGCAGATCATTCACTGAGAGTGTGGCGTTTGAGGTTTTCACATGCAGAGACTGCTGTTTATGTGAGGTGAGACCTGGGAGAGAGACAAACGCGCACGCACGCGCACGCACGCACACGCACGCACGCACGCACGCACGCACGCACGCACGCATGCACACACACACACACACACACACACACACACACACACACACACACACACACACACAAAGCAGGTCCCAAGGCAGTCTCCAACACATGCTCGGAGTGTGGTGATAGGCCATTGTTCCATCCTCTTTCCCATTTATCCATTCTGTTAAGCATGACACACGTATTAACACTGGATGGATCCTGGAGCTGTGTGTCCTCATACCATATGGTTTCCTTTCCAAGGCCCTTCTCCCCCAATACATGCCCTGTTTCAAACTGCTATTCTCCTAATGTACCAGTAGAGGGTGCCGTTATACACCTTTTCCACGAGGGTTGCTATGTTGCTACAGGCACACGAGGGTTGCTATGTTGCTACAGGCACATATTGTAGTGCTTTCTGCTTTTGTACACAATCGGCTCAGATATGTGATACATGCATTGCTGCCCTACATAGTGAGACAATGCAGTGCACTGTTTGTGCCAAGCTAGATTTTGATCAAAAGCCTAATGTCATCATATTTCTAATAGGTTTCCATCGTGCACGGTGGCATGAATGGTTTAATCTGTGAAGAAGAGAGAGAGAGAGAGAAAAAAAACCAGACAGATAAGCATTGCGTTGGAGTGATAAACAAAATGCCAGGCAGGTTCTGGGTGTCTGTGAGGTGCATCTGCTGCCTGCCCGGATGGGAAATTAAAAACTGCGAGGGGAAGTTATGCGAAATCTATAAAGTTGGCTGGGAAATCTCTCCCCCTTCGCAGCGGCAGTTGTTTGGGGAGAAGGAGCGGCGCGCTTAAATAATAACATTCCAGGTGGCTTAGTTAATGAACAGTGAAAATCAAATATGGGCCCTAATCTGGAGCTCGTTACAGGAAGTTTCTTTACAGGGAAGTCAAAGGGAGGAAGTGCCCTTGGGGAGAGACCAGACTCTTTTTTTCTCTTTTTTTTAGCGGCAAACTGCGTTTTAATTCATCATAGACAGGATGAGTCCTGGATGAAAAAATAATTATTTTTTTAAGATAATGGAAGGACTTTAACAACAGCTGTTTCTGGTTAACTGACGTGATGCTCTGTTGATTTTGTACTGATCCTTTTTTTTAGTGTATATACGTACACACACACACACACACACACACACACACACACACACACACACACACACACACACACACACACACACACACACACACACACACACACACACACACAGCCCTATATATCTTTTGCCGTTTAGCAGTGGCTGGTATAAATGCACAAATGTCTATAATAAGCTATATTTACTGGCAGGATTTTATTTCCTGGGCTAGTTTGCCATCTAGTGGTGGCAGTCGGTGACGACAGCCAACTCGTCAGACCTATTCACCGTGCATTGTGGATAGGATACCCTTGTACTAAAACCTTATTCTAGGCTACTCATATTCTAACTTGATTTTATAATATTATATTTTGTGTAATTATTTTGTATTATTATTATTATTTATTATTATTTAATAATAATCTTATAATATAAGATGTTGGACATTGTTAGCAGTCAGGCGGAGCATGTCACACCAACATTTCATTGCATATACTCGTCCGAGCAGATGACAAAGAAATCTCCTTGAATCTTGAATTGTAGAATTCAACTAAATCGGCAACGAGCCCAGCTCTGCATTCACGTTTAAAAGGTTTCCTCTCAACGGTGGCCATATTAATGACGAGTTGCACAGTTTAGTGTATTTAAGTGCTTATTATAATCAGACCTTATCTGATGAGGTTCCGGTTGTTAGTCACATCAGATATCCTAGTTCTTATGGCATTAGGGTAAGGAAATAGCTTCCATAATTTCCCCCCTTTAGAATCATCACTGGGGCCATCTTTAGCGAGTAAGACGTGTACAATTTAAAGCTGGAGCCATACAGCCAGCGCTGATTACAGAGTGATGGTGGTTTGGTGTGCGTCGAGCGGAGAGAGCGTGCGCGTGAGCCGAAGTCATTACTCGCTGGCAAATCTAAGAGATGTGTTATCATGTTATTAGGTCTTTATATTCTCCCTCCGATACCACGACACTTCTTTTCATTTCGGTATCGCTTCCATCTCTGCGAGAGAGCGGCTCAAATAAACCCTTGTTTTAATTTGGTTTTGTCAGTTTCATAACGCCACTTTAAAAGAACATGACATGCAAATGTGTTCGGTGGCATTTTATTGCTAAATAATTTTCTCAGAAGTTGCTGAGGGAATGAAAGCGTAGGACGGGGCGAACACAACTTGTATTATTTAGCGGTCGCTGCTGTGGGACCTAATTACAGATAAGCATTCCTTACTGTCTCACCGATTCGCCAAACTTTTTTTAATATATTAGAATTGCTCACTTCAGTTCTCATCCGCAGTGTTATCACACGCTCATCCAGCCAAACGAACTTGCTCGGAACAAGTATGAAACTACTCGGGTTGTCATATCCATAATGTGTTAGTGCTTCAAATAATTCCAGAAATGCTTATTGTAGTATACAACCTAATCACAATCTAATCTAAGTTTCTGTGTACGGGCCATTTGGAAGGAATAATAAGCAGATGTATACAGTGTAACAGCTATATGTAGCAATCCCCCTGCGCATATTTCAATTTTCAAAACACATTAATGAGGAGTCGAAAATTTCACACAATTGCACTGTGTATTGTAATTAATGTGTGTAGTTATAAAAGAAGACCTGAACTTCATGGTAGCCCATCCAAAACAACTGATATACAGTGTTAAGTGACAATGTAGGATTCACATAGATGAAAACAACTATCTAATAGAACAACAATGAACAGTAGAGTGTGTACCGGGGACAATGAGCTGAATTGTTGTATTTTTTTATTTTTATCTATGATTCCTTTTCTAAAGGGTTCAAAATTCCAAGCTGACAGCTCATATCAATCTTATCAGAGCTGAATCTTTTCAAACCGTCTTCTACTGTAATTACACATACTACGCCACTGACAGGACAACAGCAAAACATGCTTGCCCACATTGTTCCGTTACTTTCTCCACTGTTTGTATGATTGTGTGTCTACAGTACGTCAGTGGTTCTCAAAGTGGGTGCTGTGGCATCCTAGGGTGCTGTGACACAAGTCCAGGGGTGGCGCGGAATGTTTATAATATTTGGAATTCATGAATACCACTTTCAGTTTAACCACATAAACCCTCTATACTTAGTAAGACGGACCACCAAACCTCCTCGCCAGTTGACAAAAATAGACGATTGACAAGCTCACAATGCGTCACACTGTGATGCGTTGTGAGCTTGTAGATCTGCTGTTTTCGGCAAATGTTCCCCCAGAATAGGGATGCTGGGGTTCAAGTGGTTAAATATCACTATATTTCAATCTGTTGTAATGGAAACTAGTATTATTTTCCTCGTGACACATGCATCTTATAGATTTACATATTTAACCACAGTAATATGACATAAATGTAAAGTTCTATAAAGTAACAATGAAATTCACAGGTGTCTTGAATGAAAATCACAGGTTTGACCTGAGACAAAAACAACGTTTGAGAACCACACACACACACACACAGAACACTGTGTGTGTGTGTGTGTGTGTGTGTGTGTGTGTGTGTGTGTGTGTGTGTGTGTGTGTGTGTGTGTGTGTGTGTGTGTGTGTGTGTGTGTGTGTGTGTGTGTGTGTGTGTGTGTGTGTGTGATGGAGAGCAGTAGGTGGTCGCTGTGTTGTTGAGGTCTGCGGTGCTAATCTGCCTCTTGTTCTCTCATTGGCCGTAGTGCATCTGTGGGTAGGAGAGGAGGACCACCAGACTGCGAGCCACGATCCCACGCTGACCCACGACCCCAACCACCCTAACAACGACCTTAACCACCCTAACAACCGTACGCTAGGTGACCCCGAGGGTTTGGACGCCCGCACTCTTAACAGAGACTAACGGCCCAACTCGTGGAGCAAGGCAGGATGATCAGGATGGAGGTGATGATGATGATGATGAGGAGGAGGAGGAGGAGGAGGAGGAGGAAGGAGGAGGAGGATGACGACGATGGTCATGAAGCATAAACAATGAAGGAACACACTATATCAAAGACTTTATTTAAGATGAAAAAGAGTATAACTACCGTCACATTTAAGGAGAAGTCAAATGAACTATGTGTGAAGCAAACCTTCGGGGACTATTCTCCTGGGACGCCAGGTTTGTGAGACAGACTCAGTAAACGCAGTGACAGAGGTTGGAGGACACTCAACCAAGTGGCAGCCACTTCTCTCTGTTTCTTTTTGCTCTCTTGTGGTCTGAATGCCCCCTCCCCCATTGTCTCTTCTCTGGATCTGATGATTTTTATTGAAACTACCTGTCCGTTAGTATTCATCGTAACTGCCCCCCCTCCCACCCCCCACCATCTCTGATACATTCCTTGACTCGCAAACAATGTTTGCTCCCATTAGGACTGAATGCACTCTGGTTCTAGCGATCACACGCATCCCCACACGCCAGACTCTGGTTCTAGCGATCACACGCATCCCCACACGCCAGACTCTGCTTGCCTGTTCAGTACTACAAGTATGGATATACTTGGAGATGTAATTCCAATGCAGAATTCCGATTCTGAACACGATAAAAAAAGTTGACTGTTCTCCACTCGACCAGATAGAGCCACTGTTCTGTCACACATGGCCGTGCGACACATTCGATACGGTTAAAGACGTGACATTAAAAAATGCTATTACTTCAGATGACAATCTATTACAGAGCTTTGACTTGGAGAAACAAGCATGGTGTTAATGTTTATAGCTACAGCTTACTAGAGATCAGTTATGGTGGTGGGTGTGGTTTTGATGATGATAATAATGATGATGATGATGATGATGATGATGATGATGATGATGATGATGATAACTGTTATGTTGATGATCGGGGTGGCGAACAGAATATTCAAAACTGCCCTAAATTCGACCTACCTGAACAACCGCGCCATGGCACGACTGAAGTGTTGGCCCCTAACCCTTCCTATGTGGCCGTTGTTGTTTCATTTCCTGTTCTATATCATTCAATACGGCGCCTATAGACGCTCAATGTACATAGAGAGATATACAGTAGATTAAAAAAGGTGAAAATGAAGTTTTAAAACATGTTTGTGAAGAACAAAAAAAAAACAATGAAGACAAAAGTGCGAAGAAGTTACAGTAGTTCACACGGCCATGCCCGGTATAGGTAGACATTCTTCTAGAGCTCGACAGAGGACGTTAAAAAAAAACTAAATATATCAAAAACAAAAAAGGGGAGCAATTTCTTTCTTTATCACCCCGTTCTCTTCATCTCTCCTGTCGAACTCAAGCACTCTAGTGTTGCGGATGTTTGTAAAAAAAATACCACCGATCATTGTTGCACAGTGTTACTGACTACTGAAAATGGTTTGATGTATTTACTTTAAGACAACAAAATGAACAAAAAACGAAAAAAACAAACAAAAAAAAACTGGAAAAAAATACATTGTGTATAGGCTTAGATACAGTCATCTGTTATTGCTTCTACAAAGCTATGTAGCTGTGCTAGACGGTAGGGTTGTTTTTATTTTATTTTTTATTTTATTTTTTACATGTACTGTACTTAATTGCCTTCTCCATGTACTGATAAAAAAGAAGAAAAAAGATCGACAATCGTCTCATGTGCTGCAAACATATTTGCCCTCATATACTATACAGAATCCATTACTCATAGAAGGACTCTTTCTCTCTCCTTTTCGTTCGTTTCCGAGAAGTATTTTGCACTGTGATATAGTATTATAAACCCAACCTATACAGTACAAAACTAGCTAAACTAACTAAACTGAAGGTGTGTGTTTGTGTGTCCCTTGACATTGTGAAATGTTTCTATGTCCTTTTTGTGAACCCAGAGAAAATTCTAATGCGGTATGTACAGTGCAAATATAATACTTTTTCCCCCTTTTTTTTGGAACTCGAAAAAACTGTACGACGTGACTTTGACAAACTGTTACCCCAGATTTGTTTTGTAGCGCCATCCCCAAGGCTAGTAGACGACCCATCCTGTTTTGACTTGCAGTTGTAGGTAGGCCCACTATCGGCTCGGGCCGGGTGATTTCCATGGCTCAAACCCAGATTGAGGATGAGATTTCAACGCAGAAATACACGTACAGTACAGTACAGCCACAATTTATTTGGACCTTTTCCTTTGCTTTTTTATCTAGACTATATAGTTAACCATTCATCCGATTCCAAAATGATACAAAGAGAGGATATAAAAAAATAAAAAAAATAAAAAACGAAGAAGAATAAGAGTGTGAGATATTAAAAGTAAGTTAGTGAGGTTGAGGGGGGAAAGATAAACAGGGTGTTGAAGGGAGGAATTTGGGGGAACGGGGTCTGAGAAAATCAATCACAAGTGCCCTCTTGGGTGCGTTGACCAATCGGACGGCTAGGTTTCTGCTTCTAGCCTCTGACCCTGAGTTCCAATGGGTGTAAAGATGCGAGACTGGTAGTTAGCATCCCATCCACCGGGAGGCTTCGTCTTTCTCCCAACCAGCTATAATGAGCATTCCACTCCACGTATTATGTACGAAACCTGTCTTGTGAGCTGAACATTCTTTTTTTTTTGTTCCATTTTTGTTTTGCTGTATCCTCATGGCAGATGCTTCGTTTTGTAACTACTGAACTGTACTTATAATAAAAATAAAATGTATTCAAACTAAAAAAAAAAAAGGTGCATTGTCATGGAACTACAGACTCTTTTCTTTTGTCGTCTGACAGAATGGGAATCAGAAAGGGGAACTGTGTGTGCTATCAGCACTGTGTAAATTGTTTTCAGAATAGTCAGTCACTTACAACATAAGTCATTATCTCTCAGTCAGTCTGATGCCATAGCTTCATGCACTGTGATCATGATGTCGAATGCACTCAGCTAAATTACTTTTTTTGCCTCGCAAGGTGCCGGCAAAGTAGCTGAGTAAAGTAACAGTTCCATGAATGGGGTTGATAATAAAACACTTGAGCAAACTCTGCACGCACACGCAAACACACACAGACACACACACACACACACACACACACACACACACACACACACACACACACACACACACACACACACACACACACACACACACACACACACACACAGGTATTACTAAAGGTTTGATTGATTGATTGATTGATTGATTGATTGATTGATTACTTTATTGAAAAATACATTTCAAAAGGATGGAGTCACAAGAAAGCTGTTAGGCTTGTTTCCGTTGTGGTCCTCCGTTGTAGTTCTTCTGAGCAATTGATTGAAATAGGCTCTCCAGCCATACTGAAATGAGCATGACAGCACACCTACTGTAGCCGTTAATAGACGATTTGAGAACTGATTAATCACATTAGAAATATCATCTTTGTGTCAGTTGTGCTGATTATTGATTAGTAGACATAGAGTTTTGATCACATCAGAGCAGCAGCATTATTGGCTTAGGAATGGAACAAAAGGTATATGTATACGCTCCTGTATTTTAACATCAGTGATTATGGTGGTACTTGGAGAGCCAAATATTTTCTGAGGTGGTACTTCAGTATAAAAAGGTTGGGAACCAATGCCCTAGACGACCCCTAGCCCTGGTCCAGTGCCCTAGACGACCCCTAGCCCTGGTCCAGTGCCCTAGACGACCCCTAGCCCTGGTCCAGTGCCCTAGACGACCCCTAGCCCTGGTCCAGTGCGTCAGCCAGTCTCTCACTGACGCCCTGTGGTAGTCTACTGTCAGAGTGATGTGTCATTATTCCCATATAAGGAGATCCAGATACTGTCAGAGTGATGTGTCGTTATTCCCATATAAGGAGATCCAGATACTGTCAGAGTGATGTGTCGTTATTCCCACCTGATGATCCAAATGATGATGTCAGTGTTGATCTGCCCATATATGGGTATTCAGGTAATACCAGCTGATACCCTAATACAATCCTACATAAGTAGGCAGGAACTAATATTACTAACACAATAGAAGTTACTATGAAACTTTGCTTTTTTTGACACCTAACCCACAATCCCCGTCACTCTCCCCGTCACTCACCAATCTCCATTATACGGGAATGTCCCCATATATGGTCACGCATTGTCATATCACGTCTAGTCACGTCTCCAAGACACACTATATTATATGGCCATGAACACTGATTGTGATATCACGTCTAGTCACATCTCCAAGACACGCTATATATGGCCATGAACCCTGGCCATTTCCAGGAAACCTTGTACATACCTGTTTTGTTTCATTGTGCATTTCTTGGTCAAAGTTCATCCCATGCCAAAGCGACCACACTCGCCCAGCAGTCTGGCGTCACCCAGGCGGATGCTTGCACACGCCGATCTGCCCCAGCAGTACGACCTAGCTGCTGGTTGCCTAGGTTAGAACCCGCTGCAGTGGTGTCCGATTAGAACTTAACCAGGATGCTTAACCCTCTTACAGCATAGCCTTGAGATCCCTTTTGTGATCAGCCTGTGGCACTGTTGAGGTGTTATGGAAGCCCAGGTTTGCTTTGATAACAGCCGTAAATTAATTTGTATTGTTGAGTCTCATGTCTCACACCTTCCTCTTGACAATACAACCTAGATTCTCTGTGGGGTTCAGGTCAGGCCAGTTGGCTGGTCAGTTAAGACCAGCCAACTCGTTCCTTCCAGGATGTCACTGGCTCAGAGGTACTTTTTTCACCCACTGTGTAATACAATAGCTGGACAGTAGGTGTCAGGCCAGAGCAAGTATGTACTACTCTATTCCTATAGCTGGGAAATTGAATTGTAATTTGCACAGTTACTACAGTTTATTCCTCTACATGTGTTTACATGTAATACATGCAAACACTCTATTAGTATCTTGTATTCAGATTTGATTTAGTTTTTTGTTCGGAATTGGAGTCAACAGGAAAAACACTATGACATTAGTTCAAATATTTCTGCAAACAACCAAAAACATGAACGATGTTTGATTGACAATTGTATTTCACAGTATGTAGAATAGGTACATTTCAAACAAAAGCACAAGTTAATACAAAAACGGCTACTTTGTGGACTAAACCATGAAAAACACTAGACTTCTTTGCAGGGTCCACCATTTTCAATTCATCATAACAATTAAAGACTTCTATAAAAAACAGGACATCATCATATAAATGGTAAATAAATGGTAAATGATGCATTTATATATAGCGCCTTTATCCAAGGCACTTTACATATAATTTTGTATTACATTCACCCATTCACACTCACATTCATACACCGATGGCGGCGGAAACCATGCAAGGCACCAACCAGCACATCAGGAGCAATTAGGGGTTCACTGTCTTGCTCAAGGACACTTCGACACCAACTCTGGGGGAGCCCGTTTACCATCCAGCCACTCTACCAACGAGCCACCGCTGCCCGGTGAACGCGGTGCTCCGCGATGCACCGCACTGCATGAACTGGTAGATCAGCTTATTTTCCTTGAATAATAAAGCTTATCAGACGGAACGTTATGCCAGAAGCAGTTGCCGGTTGGATTCCTTCT
>NC_136808.1:31863095-31898095 GCF_951216825.1 Electrona antarctica
TTGAATTCACACAACGTGGGCGCTCCATCTTGAATTTTGCGCACACCCGCATTCTATCTGTTTCTTTCAATCGCATTTATCTCCAATGCTTTGTCCCAGATGGCATTTCTGGTCAAAACAAGGTTTATTCCACGGCCCATAGCTGACGCTGTGATCCTCGCGATGATGGTTTCTCTGCCCTCATCGCAAGACCGGAAGTGATATGCGACAACACACACACACACACACACACACACACACACACACACACACACACACACACACACACACACACACACACACACACACACACACACACACACACACACACACACACACACACACACACACACACACACACACACACACACACACACACACCCCTTCCTGTGTGATGGGATTCTGGAGAAGGTGTTTTTTATTTGCCCATTCTTTTCCCTCCTGTTTTTGTGGTTGCTAATTGGCTGTGAGTCCTTGAGGAACACCTGGCCAAGTAATTCAACAGAGCTACATTGTGTGTGTGTGTGTGTGTGTGTGTGTGTGTGTGTGTGTGTGTGTGTGTGTGTGTGTGTGTGTGTGTGTGTGTGTGTGTGTGTGCGCGTGCACATGTGTGCACATGTGCGTGTGCGTGTGTGTGTTGTTGCATGCAATGTCCGTCGACTACATTTTTTTCACTGACGAAAACTGTATAAAAAGTAAATAAAATCTACGCTATGGTGACTAACACTGAGACGAAATACATTGACAATTTCGTCAACAATAAAAACTATAGACTACAATGTTATAGGGATGATCTGACTAGTGGAGAAGAGATCCATGTGGAACTATAAAAGACAAGTCATTTTATGTTTGGTTACATTCTGGTGTTGCGCTCTGCAATAGGATCTTGTAGATCAACTATCTTCAGCATCAGCATGCAACCACGTGTTAAATCACCATTACGACGTGATCACGCACCGCCAAAACACATTTCAGTTGACTAAATCAACTGAGGATTTACAGTAAGACAAAAACTAGACTAAAACAAAAACATGACTGAAATATGTCAAAAGACTGACTGTAACTACTAAATCAAAAAGTGCTGTCTGCATGCCTTCCGTGCACGTGTCTGTCTGTCCTTCTGTCTCTTTATTTGGTATGAATTGAACCTTGATGACATCCAACCTCTGTGTGTGTGTGTGTGTGTGTGTGTGTGTGTGTGTGTGTGTGTGTGTGTGTGTGTGTGTGTGTGTGTGTGTATGTGTGTGTGTGTGTGTCGAGGTCAAAGGAAGTTCATGAAGATTTACGACGAGTAGCAGCCGATACACTTTGTGTCAGAATGTGAGTGAAAAGCAGGTGGCCAGCTTCTCTATCACCTCCCACACACGCACGCACACATTCTCTCATTTTCTGTCTTGGACAGCAGCATATCCTGTACACACACACACACACACACACACACACACACACACACACACACACACACACACACACACACACACACACACACACACACACACACACACACACACACACACACACACACACACACACACACACACACACACACACACACACACACACACACACACGTGGGCATCCATTATGTTTGTACAGTGACAGGTCAGCAGCAGATTGTGCCTCCTTCAGTTCAGCAGGGACTCTGACTGAAGAAAATAACGGGAAGGTTAGACACCTACTCTACACACACACAGTCTCACACACACACACACACACACACACGCACGCACGCACGCACGCACGCACGCACGCACGCACGCACGCACGCACGCACGCACGCACGCACGCACGCACGCACACGCACACGCACACGCACACAAATTGAGATGAACATGTGAGAAAGTGAAGGGAATGACTCAGTGTGGGAGGGAGTGAGCGAGTGAGCGAGAGTAGAAAAAAATAACAATTACAAAAAAATTGTTTCAGAAAATAAATTGAAAATATCTGAAAGCGTCAAAATGCGTGAACGAAAGAAGAGAATCGCTATTTTAGGTTCTTATTAACAGGTCCCAGCAATTAATAATCTGGTTCAGTATTTAACATGGGACCCGGTCCCCATCGGGGACTTTTTAACAGGCTTTGATGCTCAAACAGCTCCTTCCCCTCCACACACAACCTCCCTCCTTCTCCCCATGGTTGCTTTCCTTAAGTGCCTCCCCTGATGTTTATATTTGCGTGTTGGTTTTTCTCTAGTTAAGCTAGGAAACAGATCAAATTCGCTATTCCCCAAACTTCAGACCAATTTTCTATCAACGCACGCCGGCTCGTAAGAGGGAAGAGATAGAATTCAGAGGAGAGAAAGTGCAATGAGAGTAATTCCCTTCAGGCTGTTTGAAGTAATATAAATCTATTTATTTTTGGAGTTTTTGAGGGTAATGAGATCAATGGAACATGCACCGTGAGTCAGAATACTTGTCTGTGTTCAGTTGTTTTTTGGTTGTGTGATTTTTGTGATTTATTTATATATTTAATAGCTGTCTTAAAACATCCTGTACTACTCCTAATATAGGGTTAATATTTCCGTTCAGTGCAATACATCACTGTTCTGCTGTCAGTGAAAATCAAGAATTTGAAAATCAAGAATTTCATGAATACAATTAAAACAAATTCCACAAATTCCACAAAACTTTTAAGCGGAAGTGAAAAAAGCCGATCTACAGTATAAGCTCGGGACACGTCGTGCGCTTGTAGATCTGCTATCTTCACTATAGTTTGGGTCCCAGGGAGACCCCACATTTCTCTTTTGAGTCACGGGCTAAAACGTTTAGGAACCACAGCTATGATGGAAGAGGGTTTGAGATCCATGCACTATACTGTACCTTTCACCACGCATTGTGGGATAAGATAAGTCCACTAGGGTAGAATAATTATCTCCGCCAGTCCGGGCGGCCGAAGGCCTGAGACAATGGCCCTCATTTATCAAAGTGAGACAAAAATAAATAAATAAGCTCACCGCAATTGTCTGCATTTATTTACCATTCCAAAGCTCACGACTGGTCTGAGCTCGTGTAGGGTTAATTGCTCCATCGTAGACATGCGAAGCAGCAATGTCTAACAGTTTGACAGGCATCATGGACACCACTCCAGAATGAATATCTAACACACATAAAAAATCATCCTTGTGAAACAATAACATTTTATAAAGGCATACTTTTATTTCCAAGTGAAGCAATCATGGAAATACCGGTGATCTAACATAGCCTATTTGAAATGTTATATAAGATAGGTGCTTAATCATTCACTCATTTAGGCTAAACAAGTGCTTTAACAGTCATTCAGAGAAGATTGCAGATGTGGATGGATCAGACCTATAGGCTATACGAGCGCTTATACAAGATCATTTTTTTTCATGGAAAGTCAGTTCCAAACCGCTGCCCAGCGCAAGTGATCTTCACACTGTGCACTTAGTATTAGGGCCACAGAGAGATCGGAAATATATGCAGTTAAGTTATCACAAAAGTAAACAATCTTGGACATATCCACAAGGCTCCGTTCATTAGTTGAGGCAAGGCTGTCTCAAGACAAGACCCGCCTTACTCTGCCTCTCATTGGCGGTTGAATCAGAGGTGGAGTAGAAGTGACATCTCACAAATCTGTGTAAATATTTAATATGTGTCAATTAGCCTATGAGAATAAAATGACATACAATAACATACAACAATACAAGATCTGAAATCTCATAAATGACATCTCATTTTCTCTGTCCCAGGCAAATAGAAAACTATTTGAAATACATGTATTTATTTTAAAATACTGCCCATGTCTGCTTGAGGCGAGGGCAGGTCATGGTGTCTTCATGCATGTAGGTTGTGGTGTTTGCTGAGTAATCTAGGTGTCTCACCATGCGTGCAGGTTATTGAACAGATGGTGCAGTGCATTTAACTGCAAGCTCACACCTTCTGTGTGTGTGTGTGTGTGTGTGTGTGTGTGTGTGTGTGTGTGTGTGTGTGTGTGTGTGTGTGTGTGTGTGTGTGTGTGTGTGTGTGCACGTGCGTGCGTGCATGTGTGTGGTTTCACGTTGCGATCTCTCCCTCCCTCTCATTGCTCCTTATTTCTTCCTGCTATCCTGCCTATCCATATTCTGTAAGTCCTCCTCAAATAATTATGCAGACAATTTCCCCTGTAATCTTCAACACTAAACACTGCGTGTGTGCGTGTGTGTGTGTGTGTGCGTGCGTGCGTGCGTTGGTGTGTGTGTGTGTGTGTGTGTGTAGAAAGCCTGTCATGTTCAGTCGTGTGTTGCACAGTATCATGGCTGCAAAACCACAAAACAACACAGAAAGCGGAAATGAGACAAAGCAAACCCTTCCACTCATGTGCACGCGTGCACACGCACACGCGCACACACACACACACACACACACACACACACACACACACACACACACACACACACACACACACACACACACACACACACACACACACACACACACACACACACACACACACACACACACACTTTATTGTCAGGAAAGAATTACTGGTTGCAAGCATCTGAAAGTCATTACATTGTGCAGTCTATCACGTGGCAAAACACACACACACACACACACACACACACACACACACACACACACACACACACACACACACACACACACACACACACACACACACACACACACACACACACACACACACACACACACACACACACACACACACACACACACAGAGGGGCAGTGAAAGTGCTGAAGGCCAGCATCTTCTCTATGCTGTGCAGCGGGTGCTGAGGATTGGTCCTCCTGATGAGCTGCTGTAATAATATAAATCACATGCATTCTGCAAATTAATCATGTGTAGGCTACCTCCATCTCTCTCTGCGCACAACGCCCTCACGTGGATTTACCCTCATTAACACATGCACTCACAACACTGACTACAGACATCATAGTTAGGGATGTCCCGATTAAGTTGTTTTGCTCCCGATCCGATTCCGATCATTTGACTTTGAGCATCTGCCGATACCGATTTTTCCCGATCCGATATTTAAATTTTATAGAACACGTTTATGCCATATCACAATAGTACAATATCCCAAATCACAGACAATATCCAGTCAAATATCATGATATGGATATAATATTGATACTAGGGATGTCAGTGAGTCAGCCCCATGTGTGATTTCTGGTCTAGGGGGGCGGGTGCCGGTTATTGGTTAGAGAAATACAAGTTGACTCTTCCTATGCCAGATTTTCCAATGGGTTTCCCCAAGCTTTTCTTTTTGAAAAAGCCTGGGTAGTGAGTGACTGATTTCCTCTGATGTAGATGGGGCCTTAGAGGGTTAACAGACTCAGATAATGCCACACTAATGAAAACAAGACCACTGTCTGTCTGCCTTTCTCTCTTTCATAGGTTAGCCTTTAGACACTTAGGGCTATCTTGCGCCAACCCTTATCCCTTATCCCGAAACGTATTTGCCATTTTTTACTATTTCGAAAATCATTTTAAATATTTTTTATATAGAAGCTCACAACGTGTCGATGTAGATTGGCTAGTTTAACTACCGTAAAATGTTTTGCAAGATAATAAAACATAGCAAATAGGGATAAAGGGTAAGGGAAGGGTTCTTAGCCTTCCAAAACAGGCGGAGAGATGAAAGACTAAAGAGGCAAATAATAAAAAAAGAGCATGTGAGATTGTATTATTTTTTTCTCTCTCTTCCTCTCTCTGTCCTACATGTATCATGTAGGACCGACATAATCAGATTGTGAATTCGGACGCCACATTTGTCCGACTCGCCCCATTACTAACCCTGTCCCTAAGCCTAAACTGAATACATAAATATATGCAAAATTGCAAATCCAACAATAACCACGATATCAAAACACTTAACAACACTCGATCAACCGAAACAGGTTGATGACTTCACGTATTTGGGTTCATATATATCTTCTTCCTAAAGGGAAGGGTATGGCCTGGTCAGCCTGCAATGACATAGCTGGTCATCCCATGAGCTATGTAAGAGGTTCAAAGTAAAAAAATATTTAAGACGACCATACTGTATGGCTCCGAGACATGGACACTTTCAAAGAAATTGGAGAAACGGCTAGACGGTACTAACACCCGCCTTCTAATGAGAGCGCAAAATATCTCTTGGAAGAGCCACCTATCGACTTCTTGCTGGCCACTGCTACAGTGCTGATCATGAGGTTATATCTTCCCTTCTTCTCTGGAATCCTGCCTCAAAGCAGACCAGAGGTAGACAACTCGTTCCCTGATGTCATCGCTAGGGACACATGCTTCAGTAGGCAGGAACTGGGGATGGCCGTGAAGGACCGGGAAGTCTGGCATGGCATTGTGAAATCCATGATCTTGACCACGGTCGAAACATGATGATGATGAACCATAGCGCACGCGAATCAACGTTGTCGGACTAATGCGCCGTCGGAATAACGAGCAGATCCCGAATGATGCACCAAGGAGCGGAAAACAATAGTTGCATGCACACATGCACACAGACACACAGGCACTTTTTGGGGTCTCAATGCTACATCTTGTCTGGTCCCCCCCTTACCTCGGGGGGCAGACTTTAGTCCGATGTACCAACATGCCTTCCGTGTGCGGTTAGGGTTAGGTTAAGGTTTGCGGTAGGACATCGGACCAAATTAGTACGTCGGACCAAAGATATGCACCCCCTTACCTCAAGGAAATGTACAGTTTTTTTCCCCCAAACTCTTGCAGTTTTTGAAACAATATCTGCACACAGATCTACTCAGGCCAGGAGTCTGTCCTTGACATAATAATACCATGCCATGTCTCATACATCATGGGCTTAAGAAGGGGAGAACGTGAGGCCGGGAGGTTAGAGGTGGGAAGAACAGAGCACAACAAACTGAAGGGAGGACAGAAGAAGGCAGGTGAAGGGTAAGACTGGAGGGACGAGATCTTAAAATGTACTCTTCAATTACGTACCTTTCTCTCTCTAAACAAGCCATTTCAATCCACAAAACCAATTCAAGTTTGTTTTCAAGCCATGCAATTCAAATCAAAATCTATCCCTTTGTACCTCAAGCAGCTCTCCAACAATAAAACTTTGCTTGGTCTGTTTATTTTAAAACTCCACTGAGAGAAAAAAGACAACAAGATAGGGTAGTGGAGAAAGAAAATATATAGTTGAGTTGTTTGTGACCATAACTCGCTCTCCCTAAGTGTAAAATTGGATGAGATATTCTCCCTCTTGGACTTAACGTAATGTAAGAGAGTGTGAAATTAAACTGCACACAAATAAAAAGGACTCTTCATTGTGTGTCGCCGGCTCGCTTATCGGGAAATTCAGACAACTGGAACATCCAAAGCCCCCAAACTTGTAGCAATCCCTTTTGTCTGGCTCCAGAGCAGACAATGTAATATCGGAAAGCCGGAGAGACTCCAAAGCCTGTGTCAGATCGCCAAACACAAATCCCACCTCCTTGCATCCTCACGTCCTTGCATTGCATTGTGCCAGTGTGTGTGCGCGTGTGTGTGTGTGTGTGTGTGTGTGTGTGAGAGTGTGACTGTGTGTGTGTGTGTGCGTGCGTGCGTGCGTGCAATTTTATGCGTGAGGTGGGTGCACGCCTACCTACAGTACATGTGTGTGCATACGAGTGCGTGCATGCATGGCAGCATGCACGTGCACATGTACAGAACAAGCACATTGTGTGCACACTCCCACTAGCCCCATGTGTATGCCAGTGAGTGCTTCAAATAGATTGTTTCCTCTTTAATTCCCGGCCCCTTACCTATTGATATTCCCTGCACCTATCCCAGCGCCTCTTTTAAGCCCCATATGTTAATTTGATTTAGAGCATCTCAAATTGAATCAGAACGATAGAAAAAATACAACGAAAGTATCTGCAAATGTACTGTTATTAATAACCTAAGTAGTATAGAATGCTCAAAGACCCCCCCTCCCTCTCTCTCTCTCTCTCTTTCTCTCTCTCTCTCTGTCTCTATTGGTACGCCTTTCACAAGCCTCTCCCCCTCCCTCTCCATTTTGTCCTCTCTGACTGTCTGTGAGTGAGCGAGCTAAGTGAAGTGGGTTATGATGGCGGTGTAATCGGCATCCCTCAAACAAACGGCTGCTGCTATTAGGGGCCATTGTGTTTGCTGCAGTGATGATCAGATTCAATCTAGGGAGAACATTCTGTGCTAGAGAGCCATGGCGAGGGGGAGGAAGATGGGAAAAAACACGCCTCAGACAACCCCACTTCCATTGTGTTCTTCTGGGGGAATGGATGCATGCATGCTTTTAAAAAGCTGCATATCGGCTCGTGGAGCTGCGGAATTCACAGGAGCCCTGCAACTGTAAAAATGTACAAAAGTTGTTGGTGTTGTACTGATTGGATGGTGTATATGTGTTTTGTTTCAGCAAGAACACGGATGGCCTTTAGCTATATAAGTAGTATAAGCAGTGTTAGAACACTAGTGAAATAATTCAAAACTAAAATAAAGGCAGGAGAAGAAAATCACACAAACGTGACTTTACTGGGATCCGATGGTAATTCCGACGGAGCATTAGTCCAGCATGCGGGAACAGGTTAGGGTTTGAGGTATATATAAAGGCTAGATGGCTCAAGGCAGAGTCTCTGACATAGTTCACCTGAGGTATATATAAAGGCTAGGTGGCTCAAGGCAGAGTCTCTGACATAGTTCACCTGAGGTATATATAAAGGCTAGGTGGCTCAAGGCAGAGTCTCTGACATAGTTCACCTGAGGTATATATAAAGGCTAGGTGGCTCAAGGCAGAGTCTCTGACATAGTTCACCTGAGGTATATATAAAGGCTAGGTGGCTCAAGGCAGAGTCTCTGACATAGTTCACCTGAGGTATATATAAAGGCTAGGTGGCTCAAGGCAGAGTCTCTGACATAGTTCACCTGAGGTATATATAAAGGCTAGGTGGCTCAAGGCAGAGTCTCTGACATAGTTCACCTGAGGTATATATAAAGGCTAGGTGGCTCAAGGCAGAGTCTCTGACATAGTTCACCTGAGGTATATATAAAGGCTAGGTGGCTCAAGGCAGAGTCTCTGACATAGTTCACCTGAGGTATATATAAAGGCTAGGTGGCTCAAGGCAGAGTCTCTGACATAGTTCACCTGAGGTATATATAAAGGCTAGGTGGCTCAAGGCAGAGTCTCTGACATAGTTCACCTGAGGTATATATAAAGGCTAGGTGGCTCAAGGCAGAGTCTCTGACATAGTTCACCTGAGGTATATATAAAGGCTAGGTGGCTCAAGGCAGAGTCTCTGACATAGTTCACCTGAGGTATATATAAAGGCTAGGTGGCTCAAGGCAGAGTCTCTGACATAGTTCACCTGGCAGCGATCTTGCTGAGGTGCTACATTACTGTATGTTCTGGCAGCTCAAACAAAAATACTCATAAACGCTCAAATCTTGACGATTTATAAACGGGTTGGTTTATTACAAACGTTATCAACGACAACGTGGCTATGATTCAGGATGCTTATCTGCTTAATGTTATTTTTTTATATGAATGTCATATAAAAGCATATAAGTATGCGGACGTCTGACGTTTCTAACAAACCAAAGAGTTTGAAAATCAGTTGAACATTGAGTAAGTTATGGTTATTTAAAAAGTACATGCACCATAGACACAATGTTATGCTGCACCCCAGTAAAGGCCTATTCATAGTCTGGTTTTTCGGTGGTGAGCTGACCACCGGAGCTGAAATAACGTTGAGCGGTGGTGAGTAAAAACAGAGAGAAGGGCTGGAGCGGTGGCGGTGGTTTGCTCCGCGGCTCATGACGTCATGTTGTAGTTCGGTGGTCACCTAACCACCGAAAATCCAGACTATGTATGAGCCTTAAGAGTAGTCACTGGAGCTCATCACCCAACCAGGCTCAGCTGGTCCCCACAGGTGATGGCACTCAGGGCAATCAGACTCAGAGGAGCAGGACGTGGGAGAGGCAGCTAGGAAAACCATGGGCAAACAGGGAGGGGCTGAGGCTGTATATGACAATTCAAAAATATGTGTCTGGCATTTCTTTTTTAAAACAATGTTTTATCATATAGGAAAACTATTGGTGGAGAGGTATGTCTAACCCATATTATGCTTAGCTGTGATTGGACCATAGTAGTCTGATCGGCAGATCATAAAATGTCGACAGCCTATAGGAAAACCGTGCATGTATGCGTGTTTGTGTCAGAAACTATAAGCACCACAATCGGCGTCCCTATTTTGGACATTTTCTGAAAAAAGAATAAAACAAAATAATGTTTTATTCAGGAAATTACAAAGGAACAAACACCCGCACACTGTCTTCAAATGCAGTGACCAACTTTAATTTAGGGAAACAGCAACGTTTCGGCCTGTGCGGCCTTCATCAGGTCACTGCATTTGAAGACAGTGTGCGGGTGTTTGTTCCTTTTTCATTTTTGGTCACCGTACCCTCTCCTACGCACCTGTCGCCTGTAGGTGTGCAAAAGCCTTGCTTTTTATTCAGGAAATTACCAAAATCTTTCAAGCTAAAATGCCAATATAGCCAATCTACAAGCTTGGGTTTGTTTATGGTCATGAATCAGAGTGACATTGGTCGTGCTCCGCCTGTCGGCCGGCCGCCCTCCTGTTAGCCAATTATTATTATCTAAAAAGAAGATTATCTCCATCTCACTCTGTCCTTTGTTCTTCTGACTCTGTAATCCTCAGGTCAAGGGAGCGACCGCAGGCCCTTCCAGTGCAACTACTGCATCTATAGCGCCTCGCAGAAGGGCAACCTGAAGACCCACGTCCTGTGTGTCCACCGCATGCCATTCGACAACAGCCAGTACCCCGACCGCCGCTTCAAGCGCTCTCGCCCAGACTCCTCCTCAGACATCTCAGAACGCAGCTCCGATGACACGGGCGGTCCCGGCGCCGCCGGAGGCAACGCGCCACCCAATCAACCGCCCCGGTCCAGTGGGAGCGGTAACGGGAGCGAGTCTGTGGCCGGGGAGCTGCATTCCACGGAAGCCACGGAGTCTCTCCATCATCAGTGAAGTGGAGTGGGGTTTTTTTTTGCTCAGGCCACTAAACGCTTTATTGTATATGCCTGTTATAGATGGCATGGAGCTATCTACGCCAGTGGTTCCCAAACATCTGGGCCGGGACGCATTTGTGGGTCGCAGACAGCACAAAAAAGCTAACATTTTCATGAATTAAACACAAATTCAATCTTTTATTTTCAGTAATTTTATGAAGAAATAAAAGAAAAATCAAATGAATTCCATAAATTAGAACAAATGTTTTAGTAGTGATAATAGACGATCTACAAGCTCTGTCCCAAACTATAACGTTTTGGAACCTCTGATCTGCGCTACTTCCTGCAGCATCATCCTGTATGTGATGCACACAGAGACGGATTAACCCTCACGAGGACCCCTAGGCCGACAATGTTTTAGGGGCCGCTATAGGGGGGAAGCGATCACGCTAAACTTTATTTATTTTTTATTTATTTTTTGGGGGGCAGGGATTATCTTTTTGACCTAAATTTAACAGCCAATGAAGGACCCCAGGTGCGCTTGTCAGGGCCTGAAACCCAGTACCACACGGTCCAGTTTTCCTGAAGGACCCCTGAGAGCCATGAAGGGCCCCTGGGCCCAGGTCCACCGGCCCAATTGTTCATTCGGCCCTGGATGCACACTACTGATGTATGTTTTGTTGCTGACTATACGTCATTGGGAGCATACAGCAGCAATATACTGCGTTTGTGTTGCATTGACTGCTACAACACAGCGGGAACAATGGCAGGAGGACAATGCTGTGAATAATAGACAACGTTTCTCTCCCCTGCATTTCAAACATTAAGTAAAAAAGAAAAAAAGAATACTGCACGTGTTTGTCAATAGATATCCCCAAACCTTAACTAAAACAAACATAATAACACTCCATCTATAGTATGTGCTATATATGACGAGGTGATTCAGCATTTTCGCGACGTGAAAGTGATCTGGGCAGATGACACGTAACCGGAGAGGGGAGAGAGACGTGGAGAGTGGATGTCTAAAAGATGTAAGTACTGAGATGAAACTGTAGTTATGAGACAAATCGCCCAAGGAAGAGGAGAGTATGGGGAGCGAGAGAGGAAAAAAACACAGACGGAACAAGATGGAAGACGGATGAAGAGATCTGAAGTCATTAAAGAGACTTTTGTCCTCCTGCCCAAAAATAATGCTTTTATCAGAAAAATGATCCGTGTAAACGATTTAGCGACAGTTAGGGAAGATGGAGGAGGACGGCCCTTGTGTACACCCCCCCAGAACATAACACCACTGCCTGCCTGCCATTTGCCCAGCAAAAGTGATGAGCAGTGCGTGTGTGTGTTGGGGGGGGGGGGGGTGTATTGTGAGGCGGTCAGTGGCGGGGACGATGGCATGGGAAGGGAGGGGGTGTGTGATGCAGGATTGGGGGTGTGTGTGTGGGGGGGGGGGGGGGGGGGGGGGCTTGGTGCCAGCCTGACTGGAGCTGTCATCGCAGAGGAAATCAATTCAACAACACACACAAATACACACTCTATCCCTCTCGCTCTCTCTCGACACACACACACACACACACACACACACACACACACACACACACACACACACACACACACACACACACACACACACACACACACACACACACACACACGCATATACAGTGGTAACTCGACACTGGCCAGTACGCAAAGAGGTCAAGTTGAGTTCCATCAGCTGGCCGGAGCCCCTTAAATCGTCTCCCTCCTATTTTTCCTCCACCCCTCCCTCCCTCTCTCCTCCTCCAGTCTCTCTGTCTTTCTAAAAGAAGTCCAGTCGGTGGAATGGCCCGCGAGACAGAGCACAAATCAATCAGCGGTGTATTTAAAGCATCCATTAGAGACATAAAGGCTCATTCCGTCTGGTTTTGGCGTTTTGTGTCGTCTGGAGATTACCTTACTGGAGCCATGCACGTCAGAGCGGGACGCGACTCCAGCTGAGTGAGTTTTTCCGCTCGGCACTCTTCATGACAGATGAACAACGATCAGACATTCTGGAACAAGGAGCTCTAAAGGCTCTCTTCATGACAGATGAACAACAATCAGACATTCTGGAACAAGGAGCTCTAAAGGCTCTCTTCATGACAGATGAACAACGATCAGACATTCTGGAACAAGGAGCTCTAAAGACTCTCTTCATGACAGATGAACAACGATCAGACATTCTGGAACAAGGACCTCTAAAGGCTCTCTTCATGACAGATGGACAACAATCAGACATTCTGGAACAAGGAGCTCTAAAGGCTCTCTTCATGACAGATGAACAACAATCAGACATTCTGGAACAAGGAGCTCCAAAAACTCAGTTTTTCAGGCCGCGACCACCCAAAGTGACTCTCACTGTTGCACAGATAAATATTGGGAAAATAGCAAATCAGCTATTTTCAAAATGTTTGCCTCTATTTATATTATTGACAATTTGACCAATGTTTGACCCTTCTTTCACGTACAGTATGTATAGGTATCTATACATTAAAACAAAAACGAGTATGTGTGACTTCCAACTAAAACTTGTATACCCATGGAGACCCTCAGACTGTAGAGTGTATACACCCATGGAGACCCTCAGACTGTTGGGTGTATATACCCATGGAGACCCTCAGACTGTTGGGTGTATATACCCATGGAGACCCTCAGACTGTTGGGTGTATATACCCATGGAGACCCTCAGACTGTAGGGTGTATACCCATGGAGACCCTCACACTGTTGGGTGTATACCCATGGAGACCCTCACACTGTGGTGTGTATAGCCATGGAGACCCTCACACTGTGGGGTGTATAGCCGAGACCCTCACACTGTGGGGTGTATAGCCGAGACCCTCACACTGTGGGGTGTATAGCCATGGAGACCCTCACACTGTAGGGTGTATACCCATGGAGACCCTCACACTGTGGGGTGTTTACCCATGGAGACCCTCACACTGTGGGGTGTTTACCCATGGAGACCCTCAGACTGTGGGGTGTATAGCCATGGAGACCCTCACACTGTGGGGTGTTTACCCATGGAGACCCTCACACTGTGGGGTGTTTACCCATGGAGACCCTCACACTGTAGGGTGTTTACCCATGGAGACCCTCACACTGTGGGGTGTATACCCATGGAGACCCTCAGACTGTGGGGTGTATACCCATGGAGACCCTCAGACTGTGGGGTGTATACCCATGGAGACCCTCAGACTGTGGGGTGTATACCCATGGAGACCCTCAGACTGTGGGGTGTTTACCCATGGAGACCCTCACACTGTAGGGTGTTTACCCATGGAGACCCTCACACTGTGGGGTGTTTGCCATGGAGACCCTCAGACTGTGGGGTGTATAGCCATGGAGACCCTCACACTGTGGGGTGTTTGCCATGGAGACCCTCACACTGTGGGGTGTATAGCCATGGAGACCCTCACACTGTGGGGTGTTTGCCATGGAGACCCTCACACTGTGGGGTGTATACCCATGGAGACCCTCACACTGTGTGGTTTAATGTATGTATGCAGGACTATCCTCCCCTGACAAGCCCTTCTGTCCTAGGGGAGCTCAAAAGGGTAGATAATCAATCACTTATACCCTGTAGTCCTAGTATAGTTTGTGTCACTACTTATCAAGATGTGATTTTATCTTAATGTGTGTAAGTAGAGATTGTTTCGTTTATCGTTTTTTCCCCCCTTCTGTTTCTTTTATTTGTTTGTTTGTTTATTTTCTTTTTTTTTGGGGGGGGGGGGGGGGGGACGACGACTAAACAAAATCATATAGCATTTTGATTCGATGATATCAAGCTTTTTTGTTTTATACGTTTTTTTTTTATGTATATTTTTTATTTATACATCCTTGTGCTGCACGCACGCACGCACGCACGCACGCACGCACGCAAGCAAGCACGCACGCACGCACGCACGCACGCACGCACGCACGCACGCACGCACAGACACACACACACACACACAACACAGATATAGGCAGAGAGGGCTAAAGTCTTAAACGCCAGGGTGGCACAGCTCTACCTAAAGGAGTTTACAGTATGACACAATATACACACACAGGGACAACCATCCTATACATATGGATGAAGAGACGGATAGATGGAAAAGAAGAGAGGAAGTGCATGGGGGTGAGAGGAAAGAAAGAAAGAAAGAAAGAAAGAAAGAAAGAAAGAAAGAAAGAAAGAAAGAAAGAAAGTACAGTACGTGCATATAGGGCTTAGGGTAAGTTAAGTATCCAACTGAATGACTATAACGGAGATTCTAAAATGGCTTTAATGGTACCAATTGGTACCATTAAAGTAAGTAGTTCTGTTCCTGTTTCAGTTTTGCTCACTGATCAACATTGTAGTACTGTTTCCCAAAAAGTGCATGGGTCGGGACACATTTGTGGGTTTTTATTTATTAATTTATTTTGTAGTTTTTTGTTTTTACCAGCTGCTGTGTAAGCATAGCTGGTCAATGTTCTCTCTGTGGTGCTTTCACGCATAGGAGCGACTGTGGCTCAAGAGGTAGAGCAGGTCGTCCAATGATTCATGGGTCGGCGGTTCGAATCCGGCTCCTCCTGGCTACATGTCGAAGTGTCCTTGGGCAAGACACTGAACCCCAAATTGCTCCCGATGTGCTGGTTGGTACCTTGCATGGCTTCCGCCGCAATCGGTGTATGAATGTGTGTGTGAATGGGTGAATGTAATGCACAATCTATGTAAAGCGCCTTGGATAAAGGCGCTATATAAATGTACCATTTACCATTTACGCACACTTGCTGTAGTTGAGACCTATGTTTCTCATTGGCTGTACTGACAACCTATCATCCTGATTGGCTGCCTCGTCTCTAGGCAACCACACACTTTTTTGCCTCTAGCCGACCTCTCAGCCAGGGGATATAAGGCAGCAGCTGGTAATAAATTGATGTCATTCTTGTTCAATTATTATTGTTTCAAAACATTTTCTAAAAACATTCCCCAAAAAGCCTACATTTTGGTGAAATGAAGTTGGAACAACGCAGGTTCAGGAGGGAAAACCACACCAAAAACAATCTCCTCCCGTCACGTCATCGCCACCAATCCGATTGATACAGTATCAACTCCTCCTATCACCTGCCATGATTCTCTGATAACAACTCCTCCCTTATCTCCACCTTCCAGGCTAATCAAGGACGGTATTTAAACCCAGCTGTGCCCGCCAGCACTTATGCACAGAAACGCTGCATACGTTTTTGCTCAGTATAAAGCAATCTAACACCTATAGCTCAGCCTAAACAACCTACCTTCGTTATGGATAACGACATCTTCGTTTTAATGGCCTCGGACGGCGAGGATTCCTTGCCTAGGTGCCACCACCCGACCCGGCCACCTCTCTGCTTTGTTGGCTCAGACCCCCGAGAAGGACAGCACCGCCATCCACCCGCCGTCCTCCACCTACCCACAGCCCCCACGCTCATTCACGTCCATCTCAGCCACCGTCATCCAGGTCAGTTGCATCTCCGACACTTTCTATCCATGATTGGAGCCGGTCTCCAAAGGGCCCCCACGCCAGAGACGTTCTTTTCTCTCTGGCCGCCACCAAACCTGTACTTTTCGAGCTGTTTAGATCAGCCATGTTGGTATCCTCTTCCCCTGCGGGAGCGTCGCACGCCAGACCCAGAGGCCCGTCGGTCCCACCCACTGGGCCCCCCCCCAAAAGGCTCTGAGAAAAAGAACACCCCCGTGCTACGGCTCAGTCTCATCCTTCCATCCGCCCACGGCCCTCCCTATCCCCCCCAGCCCAACAAATCCCCAACGACCCCGCCAGCCCAACAAACCCCCTAACACCCCCCCCCCCCCCCTTCCTCCAGCCCCAACAACTAACCATTTTTCCTTCCTTCCTCAGCACACCATTACACATGCATGCATTTACCCGTCCATTCCTTAAATAAACACTTCACATGCATTTACCTGTCAATTCCTTCAATAAATACAACTAAATGTGATTCCTGGTTGATGGTGTGGTCTTTACTAGTGAATTAAAAAACAAATTCAATTCTGAAATTCCATAAATTAGGTGCAAAGTGGCGTGTTTTGCGCTTGTAGATCAGCAATTTTCACTAAATTGGGTCCCTGGCAAATTTTGGATTTTCAGTTTAAAGGTTTGGGAACCACTGCGTGTAGATATCTCTTTTAATACATTTGAGAGTATACCATATAGGCTCTATAGGTCCAGAGAGCTCTATAGGTTAGAAGTGTTAAGATCTACAACTATGTGTGCGTGTAGTGTAGTGTATGTGTGTGTGTGCATGTGCGTGTACGTGTGCGTGCGCGTGTGCCTGCGTGTGTTCTGTGTATAGCAAAAATCTATGGAAAAAAGTACACATTCCACTATTGGCGTTTCCTGGTCTCTCTCTCTCTGATTGCTCTAGTCTGTGGCTCAGAATTTCATTTTTAGAATGGCGATGGCTCTATACTGTAGGCAATACTTTTAATTTTAACGCCGACACACCTTTCTTTGCCTCTGTTATTTTTACGATGCATCTACCCCGAAGAGTGGTAGACATATCCCCTTGCCATAATCCCCAAATAATAATGCTATGGTCCCAGGGTGATCTTTCTGTCATTACGTATTAAGTAGCACATGTTAATTTATATCTGTCTATAAAGGAATCTGTAGAACGCGGTCCTAGTCCAAATACTGTCCACATTCCTAAATTATGAAGATTTCTATATGATGAAAAGAGAGAAGGGTTTCGTTTTGAAAACTATTCATGAATGATTTGTAATTTTTTTTTTACAGAATGTTCTTGGTGATTATTTTTTACGCAAATCTGTTTGACAGAGGAAGACAAGTCTGAATAAAAGTGTATCCAACATTTGATGTCATCCATGGCTGTTTAGTTTTCACCGTCTCAAAGTTGCAGTATGAAGTACTCTTAAGGCTAGTACGTTTTTTTCTGGGAACTGTGTTCATACCACTCAGGTCCATGCAACTCAGTTTAATTACCTGAAACAAGATGTATGAATTCACTGTCAGGCAGAAACGTATCTCCATATTGGAGACTTTCTATGTTTTGTACGTAAATGAATGCCCTATTTTATTCTTCATCATATGAAATGTGTCACACAAAGACTAAACCACTTTGAACCTATTGCCTCTATTCTGGGCATGGCATTATAGGAAATGAGTGAAAATAGCAGATTTACACGATCATAATGTGTTGCATCGCAACATATTGTGAACTTAATAATAATATTATAATTTAAACCAGTAGGACGCCATGAGGGCAAGAAGCGACCTCGCCTGCTGAAACAGGTCTGGGAATGCCCATATGGACTTTTTTTTAATTTACGTTTTCGGGCCAGGTAGGGCATAACATGTGTGCTAATTAGTAGGGCAGCATCAAACAATCGAAGTATATTGAAATGGAAACTCAACATATCGTATCGTTTTGAAATGCAAATAATCGGTATCGAATTGATTGACTTTATCAAAACTAAGCACTTGTGTACTGTGTTTAGCAATTTTAAGAAGAAAAAATGTGTTTAATTACTTTTCAATTCCATATCGCTACACCTATCTAATTCACCTAATTATCAATATATCGACAGATACATGTGTGGATTCTCTGTGTTCATGTTACAACCTTACTAATTAATAAGGCCAACAACATAATGGAATGCCAGAATTGGTCAGCTCCTTATGTGGATATCTAAGGGCTTGAGGTTTGAGGTCAGATGTACTGTAGACCTAGAGTTGAGGTCAGATGTACTGTAGACCTATAGTTGAGGTCAGATGTAGGGCTAGAGTTGTGGTCAGATGTACTGTAGGGCTAGAGTTGAGGTCAGATGTACTGTACTGTAGGCCTAGAGTTGAGGTCAGATGTAGGCCTAGAGTTGAGGTCAGATGTACTGTAGGCCTAGAGTTGAGGTCAGATGTAGGGCTAGAGTTGAGGTCAGATGTACTGTAGGGCTAGAGTTGAGGTCAGATGTACTGTACTGTAGGCCTAGAGTTGAGGTCAGATGTAGGCCTAGAGTTGAGGTCAGATGTACTGTAGACCTATAGTTGAGGTCAGTTGTAGGGCTAGAGTTGAGGTCAGATGTACTGTACTGTAGGCCTAGAGTTGAGGTCAGATGTAGGCCTAGAGTTGAGGTCAGATGTACTGTAGGCCTAGAGTTGAGGTCAGATGTAGGGCTAGAGTTGAGGTCAGATGTACTGTAGACCTATAGTTGAGGTCAGATGTAGGGCTAGAGTTGAGGTCAGATGTACTGTAGACCTAGAGTTGAGGTCAGATGTACTGTATAGGCCTAGAGTTGAGGTCAGATGTACTGTAGGCCTAGAGTTGAGGTCAGATGTACTGTAGACCTAGAGTTGAGGTCAGATGTACTGTAGACCTAGAGTTGAGGTCAGATGTACTGTAGACCTAGAGTTGAGGTCAGATGTACTGTAGACCTAGAGTTGAGGTCAGATGTACTGTAGGCCTAGAGTTGAGGTCAGATGTACTGTAGACCTAGAGTTGAGGTCAGATGTACTGTAGACCTAGAGTTGAGGTCAGATGTACTGTAGACCTAGAGTTGAGGTCAGATGTACTGTAGGCCTAGAGTTGAGGTCAGATGTACTGTAGACCTAGAGTTGAGGTCAGATGTACTGTAGACCTAGAGTTGAGGTCAGATGTACTGTAGGCCTAGAGTTGAGGTCAGATGTACTGTAGGCCTAGAGTTGAGGTCAGATGTACTGTAGGCCTAGAGTTGAGGTCAGATGTACTGTAGACCTAGAGTTGAGGTCAGATGTACTGTAGGCCTAGAGTTGAGGTCAGATGTACTGTAGGCCTAGAGTTGAGGTCAGATGTACTGTAGACCTAGAGTTGAGGTCAGATGTACTGTAGGGCTAGAGTTGAGGTCAGATGTACTGTAGACCTAGAGTTGAGGTCAGATGTACTGTAGGCCTAGAGTTGAGGTCAGATGTACTGTAGGGCTAGAGTTGAGGTCAGATGTACTGTAGGCCTAGAGTTGAGGTCAGATGTACTGTAGGCCTAGAGTTGAGGTCAACTGTACTGTAGGCCTAGAGTTGCTGGCCGGCTCCATATATGGAGATCTAGGTGTCAGGTGACGATCCAGCCTTCTCCATGTATGGCTATCCAGTTTGATGAGGTCAGTGTTGTGATCTTCATATATGGAGACGGCCATATATGGAGCAGGGGTGATAGACTGACAGCCATATATGGAGCAGGGGTGATAGACTGACAGCCATATATGGAGCAGGGGTGATGGACTTACAGCCATATATGGAGCAGGGGTGAATCACCCCTGCTCCGTCACGCCTCCATATATGGCTATCAGTCCATCACCCCGGGTGATGGACTGACAGCCATATATGGAGGCGTGACAGATGGACAGACGGACGGACGGACGGACGGACGGACGGACGGACGGACGGACGGACTGACAGGTTTTGAAGGTTGTCATAGTAATAATCTGCGACCTACGGTCGCAATAAAAGCCTATAAATGTCATAACGAAATTAGGGACACCAGGTTGAAACTAAGCGGTTACGGTAAGTCTTTCTGTGGATTAAGTATCAAATATTTAACCAATGAAACATATTAACTAGAGCCGGTGTGACTAAATAATAACTACGCTCAGTGTTGCCAGATGTTTGAAATGTTTAATTATCGCTTCAAATTGTCATATTTATTTTGAAAGGAAACTATCATACACAGCCAACAAAGAGAAATCACACGTGCACCGTATGTCATTTCCCCCCAAAATGCGTATTTAGCGTAAGAAACAACCTTGTTTGAGACTCCTACGTGACAAAATGCATCACATACTGTATGCTGTGTGGAAGCAGGCTACTTCCTGGTCCTAAAACTGGACTGGAAAGATGTGACCAGTGTTTTTAATGCCTCCAAGTACAGATCTAGGGTCAGATTTACTGATTTCCTGACTTATTTTGAAAAGCCATGGGTAATTTAGTAAATTCACACACTTACAGTATATGGCAAAATTACTGTCCATTTGCGCATTTTGGGGATTATTGTATACATACATACATACATACATACATACATACATACATACAATACATACATACATACATACATACATACATACATACATACATACATACATACATACATACATACATACATACATATTTCCACCTCGAAAGTAGTTTTCTTCCAAGATGAGATATTTGTCCTAAAGACAACTGGCAACTTTTATTGCCAAACGATTGTCAGCACAGAGGTGGAGGAGTGTGCTGAAATATTTCACACAGTTTAATCGTGCACCAACTCACATCCAACAGCAGTTGAAAGTAAGGAAAAAAGGTTGTGTTACATAATAGAGCATTGTGGGGTAGGACAGGTTGACAAAATTATCTCCAAAGTTTAAATTGATTTACTAAAACAAAAATACATCGCAAGGATGCACCTGGGATGTACAGTATCCTCAGTCATCGGGGTTTCGGGTCTCCCAACATCATACCCCTCACTCAGGTGACCCAGCCGGGGTGATCATTCCCGACGTACAGTACATCCCAGTAGCTACCCTCGATCAGTCCCATTAGGGAAAAAACAGGGCCACACAATCCGTTCCTCCTGAACTACTCTGCTGGGATGGGGAGGTACTATTCTGGCGTGTGGAAGGACTAGGCTCTGTGGGTTGACTCCTGTACGGGCCACTCCTACGTCTCACCAGGTCCACTCCTGCTCTCACCGCAGGTCCAGCCCCTGTGCGTTGCACCAGACTCCCAGCACCAGGCAATGGTTCTGCAGGCTCCACCTTGCTGTTTCTGAACTAACTATGTTTTATATTCTAGTGGGTTCTAGATGATCAAGAGTAGCGTAATACAGATACAAATACACGGTTTTAAACTATGTTGAGAAACTTGAGACACTAGACAGGGCTAAAAGACAACGTGATAAATATAAATGTGAAATGTGTTGCTCACTGTCATGATGACTCCCATTCGTAACGACTAGTATGATGCAAATGCTTAAGGGAACGGAAAGATGAAAAAAAACATATCATGCATTAAGCCAGGTCTGAAGAGCCGTGCAAATGCAATGAGAGGAAAATGGAGAAATGGGATGAATGTGAAGTTGAAAGAAAAAAAACTCTGAATTTGAAATGTTGTCCCCAGGACGAGCGCTTTTTACTGTTAATGGAGAAATAGAGTGCGTGGCATATTTAATGGGTTTTATTTTTATTGTACGGCACTGAATAATTAACTGGGAAGCAGCGTGTCACATAGATTTATCTTTTAATTAAAATAGCGTGGTTCGCGCATATTTGAGTGGTAGTCCAAATAAACGCAATATCCAAATTTATGTTTTGTTTGTCTTCCTGTTAATTATCCAGAGATTGTTCTCTGTTCAGCCCTTCATATTCTCACATGCACTCACTCTCTTTCTCTATCTTTCTCCCTTATCATATCTCTCTCCCCTCCTATAGTAATAATAATCAGCCATGTTTTTATTAATTTATAATATAATCATGGAAACATGAATAAGGTGCATGCTGCATCTCATTCTTACAGAGTTTGAGGGATGTTGCTGGTTGACCAAATATGGGAACCCATTTGTTTAAAAAAAAAAAAAGGGGGGTGGCTGGGTATTTGTCTTTGTTTTTACAGAATCTGTCTTGTCTTGAGAGATTACTGGTTGACTGACACTCCCAGATGATGGAAATGAAAATCAGAACTCATTTCCAGTATCTGTTTTGCATCAATGCTGAGGAAAACTGGAAGCAGCTACAGTATGCTATCCTGCCTGTGGTCATGTAATAATCTCAACATGCATGCAGTAAAACAAACCTCGTGCACAAACACACAATCTAAATAAATGTCAAACACATTAAAGGGATACTTCACATCAACCATCAATGTGCACATGCAGCCAAGTGCTGGAGGTACCATGAGTGTGTGTGTGTGTGTGTGTGGGGGGGGGGGGGCTCTTGACTACAGCTGAAGGCATTTTTCGGTTAAAAGGTTCTGATATTCATTTAGCAGCAGAATCTGCACTATTCTGCAGCCAAGGGAATATCAAAACTCAACCAACAGTTTGCCATTTCCCAGTATTTCCCAGTATGAAGACTGATACTATGTATATGTTCTCTTATGCAGTCTAATCCACATTAGTACAGCTTAAGTACCGCTCCCTGAGTGAGGAAGTAGCCAATGTTATTTCCTGGCTTATAGATAATAAGTTATCTTTACACTCAGGGAAGACAGAATCAATTCTGTTTGGCTCAAAAATCAAATTAGGAAGAAGCACAGACTTCAAGATCAAAATAAATTCGGAATACATAGCAGCAAAATCATCAGTAAAATACCTGGGTTGTATTTTGGAGGGTAACTTAGACGGCCGAAGTATGGCCAGCAAGGTATCCGGACTGACAAAGTTTCTAGCTAGAACAGCAAGATACATGGATAGGGAGACAACATTAGTGGTGGCCAACTCCCTTATCCTGTGCCACTTTGATTTTGCATGTACATCGTGGTTCGAGGGCTTGATTAAGTCTTTTAAAACAAAGCTACAGTCAGCTCAAAATAGACTGATCAGGGTTATACTAGGGATGGAACCCAGAACCCATATAGGAAGGAACCAGTTCAGAGAGCTGAACTGGCTCCCAGTAGAATCCAAGGTTACAATGGCTAGATTAAACATGGTCCATAAAATTAAATACGGAGAGGTCCCAACAGTCTTAAGAACATGTTTCAGGCAGGTAAACGAGCAGAGCCAGTATTGCAGATGTGGTGCTACCTGCTTTTAAAAGTAAAGTGGGCAAAGGCTCATTCATTTATATAGGAGCCACACAGTGGAACAACCTGGAAACCAGTGTTAAACTGACATCCAAATTGAGGACATTTAAACAGAAGACTAAACAATGGCTACTGGAAAAGGTTCCCCTATAAAGGGTCATATTAGAGGGATGGATAGGGACGTACTTGTTGTGTTGTGTATGTAATGTATATGCACTGTTATGTATTTGTGATGTATTTTAAAGTATTGTTCCGTTCAGTGTGAGAGGACCTCAGTGGAAATAAGTCTTTGGACTTTACTGTGAAATCCTTGAATCGCTGATTATAATGTACTGCAATATAGAAATACTGTTGCAAAAAGTAAAAGTCCGGAATTCAAAATGTACTTGAGTTAAAGTACTAAAGTATTGCCATCAAAATCTACTGAAAGTACCAAAAATAAAAGTACACATTGCGCAGAATGTCCCATTTCAAGTTTTCAAATGTATAAACATCTTATAGCCGATCTATGAGCTCATAATGCGTCACATTGTAGATTTGCTATTTTGAAATGACTGAAATGTATATGGCTGAAGTGGTTAATATATGTTTTGTAATAATAATCAAAATCTACAATGTAACTATAGTAACTACTGTATAAAGTTTTCACATAAATGTAGTGAAGTAAAAGTACAATATTGGGGTGCACACGCAGATCCGACACACCCAATATCCGACATGCAGATGTAAGAAAGGCCATGGACAGTGCATACGCACACACACACACACACACACACACACACACACACACACACACACACACACACACACACACACACACACACACACACACACACACACACACATGCATACACAGTGGAAAGGCCCTGATTGCCCAGGACAGGTGTTTTGGGTGCTGATCACTCAGCTATTTGACTTTGAAGTTAACTGATCAAAGCCTAGCTCCTTAACAGGCTGTATGGCCCTATTGGTCAAATAGTAATTTAGGCCTGCACACTGCAATCAGAGTTAGTGATTCCAGCTTGATGTGCCACAGAGCTTCATTTTAGTTCAGTTTGGCCAACAGTAAGGACCTGTGCAGTGTGTGTCATTCCTGATATGTGAGTAGCATTATTCGTGGGTGTTTTGTGATTATTTGTTTAGTTAATTCAGTAGTGTGCTATTGTTGTTCGTTTGTGCTATATTTATGCTAGTGTTCCAGAACATGCTGGACATACATGTATGTTTTTGCACACAGAAGCTTGACAAACTTCCGCTCATGCTTCCGCTGTGCTTCGCAAGGAATCTCGGGAATATTGTGCCTTAAATTTTGACACACGCCCCAGAGCCAGAAGAGCGTCTACCTGTCGTGATTGAGAGCTGAGTGAATAGAGCGTCGCAGTCCCGCCTCCTGTCATGACGACGCCAGGCCCAGGAAATGAATCCCAATGCATTTTTCCCATAGACATTTCAAAAAGTATTTATTTAAAGACGGTTACGCCGCGGACAAAGCCAACTCCAGTCAGTGACAAATCATGACAATAAACACAATATTTACAACAATTACAAAGAAGAAAATCAACAAAAAAAGTGTTGTAACCTTGTCGTTTATTGTCACGACAAGAGTTGGCTTTGTCCGCGGCGTAACCGTCTTTAAATAAATACTTTCTGAAAAGTGTATGAGGAAAATGAACGGAGAAACATTTCCTGGGCCCTGGTAGGGGGCGGGACTGCGGCGCTCTATAGGCTGGACTCTGAACACACACACACACACACACACACACACACACACACACACACACACACACACACACACACACACACACACACAGTGGCTGCATGTTGCAGAAGACTTTTTGATTGATCTCGCTACAAGAACACACAAACGCACGCACGCACGCACACACACACACACACATACACATACACATACACATACACACACATTCTGTCACACACTCAGATTACCTTAGTCTGACCTCTCCTGACCCCTGTTTGGTGGACAGGAAATAGCTCAGGAAGCAGTTCAAAGCACGTCAGGGCCGAGGAGTCTTTGTAGGCAGATATGACTGATGTGCTCTGTAATGGTCACTGATGGAGATGTATGACCACATCCTCACATGTCAGAGTCATGTCTGTAACACGACTCTGGAAAGAAACTCAACTTATTACTGTATTATTATTTATTCATGTGTGTGTGTGTGTGTGTGCGCGTGCGTGCGTGCGTGTGTGCGTGCATGCGCACACATCTCTCCCTTGTCAGCACTGTTTTACTTAAACCAGCGATCCCCAGCCTCGATTGCATAGTGTTGTGAGTTTGCAGATTCGCAATTATTATTTTCACCAAAATGCTGGCCTATTATGACATCAATAACAGTGAAAATAGCCCTAAGATCTGTGCTTTTGTAGATCTGCTATTCCTTTTTACCTTTTGAATTAGGGTTTAAGTGGTTCATTCATAATGTACTTTTTCCCTTCCTAGAGGAGGAGTCAAATCAATATTTGTCTTTTAAATGTAATGCAGTGAAGTGTCAACAAATACTATGCTTACCTCATTGTCCCCATGCACCAACATCAGAAAAGAAGTTGGTCGACGTGCTTTTAAATTTAGTTAGTTCCCTTAGATCCATTAACTCCTTCAATATCTTTAAAAGTGTCTATCGTTACTCATCTTCAAACACCCTGCTCCTGTTTCTAAATGCCTCTGATTGTTCTCTCTGTCTCATATAAATCATGCTGCGAATTTACTGTAATTCAACACGCTGTCATTTAACTACTAAGGTGCATGTGCATGTTTGTACTCTGTGTATTCATTCAAGGATGTTGTTAATGCAGGATATCGCATTTGCATGTCTGTTATGGTTTTTGGCCTGTCTTTGGCTTCCGGTGTATGTTCATCATCTTTACATCTTTACATCATTACATGAATATATTGATTTATTGATACTATGTTGCGGGTGATTAGGTGGGGGTGGGAGTGGCTATAGTTTTAGGAGAGCTTTTTTGTTTGTTTTGTCCTTGTTTATGTATGCATGAATGTATTTGCTGTATGTTGTTTGACCCCCTCGAAAACGAGATGATACATCTCGAGGGGATATCCTTTTATCAATAAAGGTTCATATATACTACAATACTCGAGAAAAGTACAGATACTCAAGTACAGTATTCAAGTAAATGTACTTCATTTCATGCCCATCACTGCACCTCAAGTACAATTTTCACTCGGAAGGTGTGTGGAGTTAATGTCTGATTTACTATGGTCGCAGGTAATTACACATCCAACGCCTGGGACCACCCTCTGGTAGCAATCTGCGCTTGAAACCTGCAGACCGGTGTAATTTGGAGCCCTCAACCTCACAGATGAAAAGAACTAAACTAAGCTCAGTGATGTTGAAATTGATTCATTAAGTAACAGCACCCCAACGTACTGTATTTTGGAGGCCTGCAAGGCAATGCCAATAGAGACAAATTGAATGTGGGCGGCTATTGTTCATAGAATAAAAGCATTAGGAGTCATAAAACAAAACAAAAGAAACAGATGAAAACAGATGGCAGGAGAAAGATGTGTTGCTTTGTGTTACAGTCTGATGACTTCTACATTCAACCTGTTTTTTGTTTCTTGAAAAGTCCTTTTGCACACCACAAAGACGGAAATGTATAGTGTTTGGATGTGGGGAAAGTTATGTATGTGTGCACTTCAGTCTGTATGTTTGAGTGTTGTTTGGGAGCTCCTGACCGGAAACAATTTCCATCATTATGTACTGTAAGTACGTATTGTAAGTGTAACCTTGGGAACCGACGACACGTGTCCCATAGGCCAGTGTTCCTCAAAGTGGGTGCCGTGACTGCCGTCTGCTGTGGCACCCTACAGGGTGCCTCGACGCGTTCTTTTTCAGTCTACAGTACACCCAATTCTCTTCACCAAATATATTTTTGGATAAAGATGGAGTGCCGTGATGATCAGCAGGTAATATTATTATACAAGTAGGAAGATTCTTTTCTCCAAAAACAGTATTACAATTTGTTAAAATGACGTTTTTATGTGGACACACCCACCAGTTCACTATATGCCTTGTTTGCCCGGTGGGTGGTGATCATTGGCACTGGTGACCTAAACTGAAGCCACACCCACAGATGTTGTTGTATGATAAAGGGGGAGGAATTAGGGGAGGGGATGATATTGTGATGTCACTATATCACTTTAATTGGCACGTTTGGCTGTCAGGATTTCAGTCTCCAGGAAGAAACCCTAAATACAAAGGCAATACAATCAAGACATCATTGCACATAACAACCACACCAAGGGGTGTAATGAAGTACTGTCACCTCATAAACACATGAAAAACTGGAAGAAAGAAAAAATCACGGCAATCCATCTTTAATGCTTCCCCGAGAATAGGGATGCTGGGGTTTAAGTAGTTTAACAGTAATTTTCAATCTGTCCTAATGGAAACAAATATTCTCCCCAGTATTCCTTGTGACATACTGTATCTTTTGGGGAAAGATTTACATATCTATTATGTTAATGGTGCTATAAATAACAATGATGCTCCCGTGGATGAAAAGGTTATTTACAGGGGTGTCCTGGGCCAAAATAAGTTTGAGAACCACTGCCATAGGAGGCTATCTCCTGTTTCCTTAGTGTGAGGCTTGATGTATAACACCTCCTGGAACCGATGCTCATACTGCATGTCACAGGGACTTAACCCCAATCCAACTCTCTGTGTGCCAACTAAACGAGGAGGAATTGGGTCCCATTTGTATTTGTCTTTGGTATGACTCATATCAGGCAGGGATTGAATCCCTGACCTCCCAATCTCAGAGCAGGGCACCGCCAACCAAAAGGCCAGTGAGCTGGTGCTGTCACTGTGTGATGGTCCTGGACAATAACGTTTGAATCTTCAATCGTGACTCACTATGTCATGGCTAGAATGACAAGCATACACATGAAAAGTGTGAAATGCATCTGAAATGATGTGGGGGAAAAAAAGTTAAATCTGTCCAGAGTGCGCTAGCTGTCACAGCATGTTGCTAAACCAAACCTCGATCAGATCTTACCTTAACACATTTCGTGCCATACACATGTATTTACGTACTATCAAATCCCACGCTTGTGTGCCATAGTCATATCGTTATAAAAAGGTCTCTCTAATTAACTTTTACGCTGCATTGTGATTACAATATTAATGTTTCTGAAGAAAAATAGCTATATCATGCAGCTCACGCTATTAGCTATTTTGCTTCCAGCTTTTTAGCTAACTAAAAACGTAAGTGCTTCAGGGTAAACGCTCACTGCAGGCCATACGGTGGTTTTAATTCACACAGTCAAGTCCTGAGGTAAAAGTTTTACACTCGCACAGTCAAATTAACACTCTGTTTTACGGTATACCCACGTCATTTCTTTCTCTTTCCGTCACACATTAATTTCTTCATTTCTTCCTCTGTTCCATCCCTTCCTTTCCATCTCTCTCATTTCTGTCCTTCCTCTCCTTCCCTGTCTGTTCCCCTTCAATTCTTCCATCATCATTCCTCACATCTTTCACTATTTCTGCCTTGTTGTAGCTCTAAGTGGCGTGTGAAGAGTTAATATTGAGACGTATACGAGTTATCCGCTCTGTGTTGCCTCCAGATATCCATTAAAAGGCACCGCCACTGCTCTCTATCACAGCTCAGACACCAGATGTTGCTTGCATCTCCACTCATTGCAGATGTAATGGGCCTGAATGCTGCAGTTTGTGACTCCGTTGGCATCCATCCTGTGCACTGCAGCACTGGAGAGAGAGAGAGAGAGAGGGAGAGAGAGAGAGAGAGAAACAGAGAGAGAGAGAGAGAGAGAGAGAGAGAGAGAGAGAGAAACAGAGAGAGAGAGAGAGAGAGAGAGCTATAATTATCCTCCATTACTTCCAACTCGTTTTATTTCCCCCAGCAGCCGAGCAGATTCCTGTAGAAATGACAGCCATCAAAGGGAAGATGGCCACTCTGTCTCAGAGACTGAGTTAGATCCACACCACAGGCGTGTCGATGTGTGCTTGTCGTGACGGTGTGTGGTTGTGTAGTTGTGTTTTCCGGTGTGAGTGCGTATTTGTGGGTTTTACACAAAAGGCACACAATCCTCAAACAATAAATGCACATCGTGTCTGTCTAAATGTCAATATGAGACGTATGACTTGTAGTGTCTAACTGTCTATCTACAGTATAAGCATCCTTGGGTTTAAAAGTAATTGGATTTCCTTTCTCATTAAACAGAAGTGAATCCCGGATTAAAGCTTACAATCCTTTAATGAACAACTAAGCACACATCAGCAGTGATGGTAAGATATCTGAGGAAAGAACTTTTGCACCAAACGGCAAGGCAAAAAGTGAAATAAGACTCGTTGAGTGAGCGCACCGACATATTGAAGCGACGGCTGCTGGAGAACGCGTCGGCAATGCACCCGCTGGTGAAGTGGAAATGTATTGTGAGCTTATACTGTAGATCGGCTATTTTTGTCAAATGAGTACTATAGAGGAATAACCGTCTAAGTCCAAAATTTATTCTGACCCCTCCACGAAAAGGCCTAGTTGTCCTGACCCCTTATCCATCATTTATACAGTATGGATATTTAGTGTTGACTGTTATTCGTCTATAGTAATGTCCAGCTGTTATGCCCAGAATTGGGACGCTAAAGGCCATACTCCAGTTTTAGGTGATAAGGTGACCACCGAAACAGTGGTTACTGGTTAGTAAAAGCAGAGAGATGTGTTCGGGTGAGCGGTGAGTCACTTATCAACGCGGCGTGGCGTCATGTTGTAGTTTTCCCAAGTGGTCACCTTATACCATATCACAATTGATAGGTCTTTATGGGTTCACATTCCTAGAATCTTCTCAAATATTTACAGTAAGGTTACAGGATGGCATCCTGGTCTTGTCTTTCTGACCCTGGGGAAAACAATAAAATCAAGAGTGTTCATGTATCCATTTGTAAATCAGAGTGTGAAAGTGTAACCAAATGGACCCTTTACAGGTTATTTTTGTTACATTATTTTGTACACAGTTAGATTTGCATTAAGCATGCATAAGCCATAAAAAAGGACACAAAAATCCCCCATTTATTTCAAGGACCCCCATAACTGTATAGTGTACAAATGGAACCAACATTTTCAAAAAAAATTGTACACTCTCAGGGTTATGGGGGTCCTTGAAATAAAACAAACAAAGTTTGAGAACCAGCTAGGTTAAGTTGGCACGCAGGATTTTTACTGTGTAAGAGTGAGTTATGTGTTTGTCATGCTCAGCATCATACACGGTTGTCGACAAATAAATCTCATCTGTGGGCCGTTGTTATTTCACGTCACACTTGATCTTGGAGGATGTGGTCAGAGCCAATCATAATCATAATTATAGATACAGTGCGGCCGGGGGGACGTTTTAAAAATGGTGCCGAGGTGACCGGCGCTCATTATTTATTTTTATAGGGGTCTCCTCCGCATGAGCAACAAATCTGATTTATTTCACCGTGCTTTTAAGGGTGCAAGACCCCGACATTCAGAAATGAAGCGGAACGCTGCTAAGAATTTCAAATGCACATTTAATACATCCTCCCCCTGTATTGACGTTCAGGTAAGAATCTGTCTGTTTTATTTCTGGCAGTTCTATAGCCGCTGCATTTAGTGTGTGTGTGTGTGTGTGTGTGTGTGTGTGTGCGCGTGCGTGCGTGCGTGTGTGCGTGCGTGCGTGCGTGCGTGCGACTGTGTGTGTGTGTGTGTGTGTGACTGTGTGTGTGTGTGTGTGTTTGTGTGAGGTAACATTTATTTCCCATCATCATCTGTTGAGAAGAGAGTGAGGGGATGTATGTGTGACTGTGTGTGTGTGTGTGTGTGGGGGGGGGGGGAGTGTAATGGTAATCATTTTTTTGCGAGTGCGCCTTGGGTCTGAAGTGGCTGTTGCAGAGGACTTTTAGATTGATCTCGCAACAAGAACACACGCACACACACACACACACACACACACACACACACACACACACACACACACACACACACAGTGTGCCCTGAAGATGATATGCTGTATGGATTGCATCCACCTCCCTCCGCTTGCTCTCCCTCCATTTCAACATTTGATTAATGATCCAAATATGCGAATAAAAATATCAAAACAACTCGTCAAACACAGGGAGCCCAGATGAACCAGCTTAAGGATAAAACTACATGACTAATGAGCACTGAACTGAACTGTTTTTTTCTTTTTTTCTTTTCTCTTTTCGTACCATTCTTTTCTTTTTTGGCCTTATTTCTAATTCCAATCTCTCCTTAACTTTTAATTTATTTGTTTACCTATTTCTGACAAGTAGCATTAGGCCCCGTCCACACATAGTACCTCTGTTTTCCCCGCTTGCAGACCGCCATTGTAAGAAAAGGCTAATGTTAGCATTTGCTCACGCTAGCTATCTTTCTCGAGAAACGTTTATATTTCAATCGCGATGCGATGAAAAATCTGAAATCAGATCCGAACCTCGGATGTCTGATCAGAGCAATGGACAGCAATCGTAGTTTTCGAGAAAAGAGCCAGAGAAAATCCTAATTATATAACAGTAGTCATACTGTATGTTCACAGTATGTTCCGTGCAAGCGGGGGTGAGCAAGACGTTGCATAGCAACCAGCTCAGGGCTAAAAGTTGTTTTTTAACAGTGCCGAAGATCCATATAAAGCTTATACGTCAATATCAGACAACAGATGGCTATTAAAAAACGTATACGTCAACAGCAGACAATGTGTTAAAAAATCTGGCCACAGTGTAGATTTTTAAAAACTCAGTTCATGCATCCCTGTGTGGACAAGACAAAAACAGGTTTGGCTAGCTATTATTTAGTATAGCCTACTTGTACTTTTGATTCTTCAAAACAGTACATTTTAGCACCAGATGCTTAATATATACTTAATAAACCACTGTTTATTTGTTATTATAAAACTGCTTTTAATATTTAATATCATATTGTCTATGTCCCTCAAAGTTATTTCTAATGGTTTGAGCCTCAATCACCACTCTGATATAACCAGTCCTTTCTTTCTGGACTTTGAAAGCAGTTTTAGCTGCAGTACCACAATGTCCTGAGGTGGTGGGGGTGCTGATATGCAGATTATTTAATATTTTAGTCATTATAATACTGATGCTAGATAAAACCAGGCTTGTTTCCATTCCATGCCAGCTTGGAAAATCAACAATGGTGGACATTTTAAACAAAGTGAAAATGCAAATTTGGAACTGAAGACTGAAGAAAAGGAGGAATTATACAAAGTAGGGTGACATTGATGACATCACAATGAGGACAAAATCAGTTGAGCTGTTCATGAGAGCAATTTCCATTAAAGCACCCATATGATATGAAAGCCTGATTGTTCAAAATTGGTTATTTGTGGGGATGGAAAACACATATGGGAGCCCCAAAAACACACACAAGAAATTGAAAAAGTTAATTTTGATATAGGTCCTTTAAAAGTTTTTTTTAAATTACGCTGTATAAGGATGTGATGTGACGCATTGTGAGTCTGTAGATGAGATATTTTCAAATAGCCAATGTACATACTGTACGGTTAGGGTTAAAGTGGTTACAACTGATTTGATTCTGGACAAATTTAGCTGGGGACCCCGTGGAAAACCTTGGTAGAGTATGTATGGGTGTCCACTCGTTTGTGTGCATGCTCATATTTGTGCATGGGTTGTATTATATTGCATATTTGGTTTGCAGTATTTGGTTGCAGGAATAACCTATTCACCGGGAATACAAGCACATTACGTTACATACGTTTATGTATTAAGTGCGTGCAGTTAGATTGTGCATGTCTGTGCATGCATGTAGGTGCATGGGTGCGTGCATGCAAGTGCGTGCGGGGTGCTTATGTGACACCGAGTAATGCGGCGGGTGAATCCACCGCGGTGGCCCTATCAGCTCTCCGTGACAGAGCAGACCACTAATTGACATTTTCATTAACAGCAAATTTATGTCCCTATTTCTGTCTGCGATAATGACCATTTCCCCCTAGCAAGGCTATGGGCCCTGCTAATGGACATGAAATAAAGGCGGAAACATGTTTAATTGTGGCGGGGGGGAAAAAGGAGGCCATAACAGCTCTGTCTCTCCAACACAAAGAGAGAGAGAGGGGGGGTATAGGTGGAGTTGGCTCATCGTGGAGGAATGGTGAACTGAGAGAGAGAGGGGGGGTATAGGTGGAGTTGGCTCATCGTGAAGGAATGGTGAACTGAGAGAGAGAGGGGGGGTATAGGTGGAGTTGGCTCATCGTGAAGGAATGGTGAACTGAGAGAGAGAGGGGGGGTATAGGTGGAGTTGGCTCATCGTGGAGGAATGGTGAACTGAGAGAGAGAGGGGGGGTATAGGTGGAGTTGGCTCATCGTGGAGGAATGGTGAACTGAAGTGATATTTGTCAATTATCACTGCATGGCACCAGTTATCCTATTTACTATTGTTGCTTCAAACATGGTACAGAATAGAGATTCATCAGGTTCTGCCTTCCCATCAACAGCAACGTATACTTCTCCATTACGTCATGCAGGTCATTATTTTACTGCAAGGTCCTACAATCAAAGGTCCCTCTAAGTACTGGACAGAATGTTGCCAAGCTTTTATAACTTATTATTAACGGTTAAAACAGAGACAGGGCTCTTATAATGCACTCATTTTGTCCATTTATTCTCCCATTTCTGGCAGTAAAATGTTTAATTGGACCAATGTTCCTAGCGCGTTAGGTGTTGCTTCCATCAATCCATATTATTTCGCTAACGTCAACAAGCTTTCTCTCACCGTGCTTATTAGACTGAGCATAACTTCATCTGTCTTGGTAATTGCACTGATGGAGAAGCAGGAAAGCCCCCTGTTAATTCATGGCTGGCAAAAACAACACACTCACACCAATACAATTGTTTTGTTTTCAAAACAATGACTCAACTTCCAGTTGACCAGTTCTGCCACCAGAACAGAACTCACAAATAAGACTGAAGTCAGCTGATTGTTGCGACCGAAGGTCACAGTTAACTATGAAATTGCGCATTTCCCGTCAGTGTGTGTGTCACACCTCCATATATGGTCACAGCTCATGACATCACACCTCCATATATGGTCACGCCTTGTGACATCACACCTCCATTTATGGTCACGCCACCATATATGGCCATCTCCATATACTGTATGAAGATCATGACACTGACCTCATCCAACCCTGGATAACCAATAACCATACTGTACATGGAAAAGACTGGATCATAGATCTGCATATATGGAGCAACTCTATATCTGACCTCACACCCTTAGATCTCCATATATGGAGTTGACCTGTTTTGACATTC
>NC_136808.1:31903095-31933095 GCF_951216825.1 Electrona antarctica
TCCTGAGAAATTCTCAGTCCACTTCATGGCGTGCTGTTGTACAACGTTTGACGCCTCCCTCCATTCGATACTAGCACAACTTTTCAACACAAGCCACCTGTTGCGAAGATCTGTGCTTGTCCAAATACCAGGGGGATTAATTAAAAGTCCATTAGGCAGTGAAGGGAGATGGATTGAGATGAAGAGTGACTCTGTGAATACAGACGGAGCTCCAACTCTTGACATTTCATGCCCTTTCGTCAGCGAGCTTATGAAATGAAACACAGCTAGCTAGTGTGTGTGTGTGTTTGTGTGTGCGTGTGTGTGTGTGTGTGTGTGTGTCCTCCGTTTAAATGCTGTATACCTAATGCAACTTTAAAGAGCATTTTAGTTTCTTCTTAATGTGCCAATCATAACCTCATGAATAATTGAAGATCGTATGGAAAACGCAAACATTTCGGCCAAGTGCTGTAATATTGCAACCTGAGGGGAATTAATATAGGTTTTATGTTAAGGGAACAATCTGAGTTGTCGTGAAAAACATGTAGGCCTACTGTTAATAATAGCGTGGTCAACATTACTACAAAACAATAAATATGTTTTGAAGAAATGTGTACTACACAGTACAGTACACACACACACACACACACACACACACACACACACACACACACACACACACACACACACACATACACGCACGCACGCTCACGCACGAACGCAAATACTGTACACATGCAATGTGTACGCAGCATACATACATACATACATACATACATACATACATACATACATACATACATACATACATACATACATACATACATACATACATACATACATACATACATACATATTTCTCTGCCTATACTGTTGTCTGTTAATCCATCTTCACTCTGCCTGTTTATGTTGACACCACTGTTAGAAGAAAATGCACATGTTCTAACAACAACTCTCTCTCTCTCTCTCTCTCTCTCTCTCGCTCTCTCTCTCTCTCGATGACAGAGGAGGGGAGGGGAGATACTTCCTCCGGCTCTGACATCAGTTTTATTATCAGTGCCCATCAGAGGTCCTTGAGAAACATGTAGCGCGGGGCCCCGGCCATCACTCATCCATAGCCTCATACAATGGAGGAGGCAGGGACAAGGCAGGGAGAGAGGGACAGCCGGGTGAAATACTGTAGTAAGACCAGGGGAGAGGAGGGCTGGGGAGAGATGGGCTATAGCGATGGATGGGATGGGATCATAGAGAGACTCATACCTAGAGAAAGAAAGGGTCAGACGAGTCAAAACAACTGACTGGTGGTACAGTGGATATCGTTGCTTTCGGGTGGAAACCTTGTAAAGTATGTCCAAAACCAACAAAGGCACAAGTCAATACAAAAGTTACTTTGTGTACGATCCATGATTAAGCATTACACTTATTTGCAGGGTCGACTATTTTCAATTCATCAGAACATTTAGAGACGTACAAATATACACTTATATAAAATAAAATGAACTGGAAATCATCATAAAGAAAGCAAAAGGGGAAAAACATGTACAGTATGGGGAGAAAGGGGTGGGGGGAGCTCAGACTTAATTTACAGGGGCCAGTTTCAAATTGCAGCTGTCTGTAGGTGTTCTTTGAGAGTGGTTTTGAAGGAGTCAAGGGATTCACATGTCTAAATGGCTGATGGTAGGGCGTTCCACACTTTGTGAAATGAATGTCATCCCTTGTTTGAGCCAAATCTGGGTTGCACGTGGTTTGTTGAACTCCCTCTGGTGTTGTGAGTGTGGACATTGACATTAAGGAAGTATTTAGACAGGTACATGGGTATCTTGGTGGTGTAGCAAATCTTGTAGACCAGACCCATTGCAAGATGCTGTAGTTGTCAACCCTAAGCCATTCCAGCCTATCAAAATTGGCAGGGGTGAGATGGGTTCGGGGAGTAAGGCCAAGGGCTGACCAGTTCGTTTTGGGAAGTCTGGAGTCTTGTTTTAAGGGCCTTTGAGGTGCTGTGGTACCAAGAGGTGCATGCATAGTCGAAGAAACCTTGTACAAGGGCTCCTGTTTTTGTTGACCAGTGAGGAGATCCTAGTGTACAGGAATCTTGTTCTTTGGTTGACTTATATGATTACGTTGGTGGCCATTTTATCTATGGAAATATTTGCCTGGATGGAACCTAGATAGGAAATGTCATCTTTTCGTGCAATAATATTGTCACCCACCTTAACTGAGAAGCCGTCTGCCTTGCTGAGTTTACTATTTATTCCAAAGAGAATGGATTCTGTTTTTCCCAGGTGTAAAGAAAGTTTGTTATCAGCGAGTCAGGTGCAGTTTCAACCAAGTTCAGAGCTGAGGGCCTTTTCAACCTGCAGTTTGTTCCCGTCTGAGACCAAGAGTGTAGAGTCATCCGCAAAGAGGAACAAGTTGCAGTCACAAGCCGATCCTATCATTTACATATATTAGGAACAGCAAAGGCATTATTTGTACTGTCCCATGGTCAATTGGTCTGAGTCATGGGTGTTAACATTGTTAAAGTTTTTTCTGCTTGCACCTGATTGAATGACAAATAAAAACCCTGTCCCATTGTCTCATTTGTTATCTGTAAATAAATACAAATAAATACATTATTCAACACACAGCTGTACATCGTCTGCCCTACAAAGCTGGTAGGGCAGAATTAACGACCCTCAGAGGGGAATTAATGTAAACTTTTGTTGTTGTCCGATATTTGTACATAGGTCTATTATCCGTTAGAGCAAGTGTATAATAATGGTATAATGTTGTTAAAGTGTAGCAAAATTAATAGTACAGTGTTGTTTAAAGTGTAGCGAAATGAATAGGTATAGTAACTGCCTTTGTATTTTAATTTAGCTTTTGGGGTAACAGCACTTTGGTACAGTGTTGTAATAAACGGTACAGTGTTGCATAAGTGTAGCGAAATTAAAATACAAAAGTATTTAGTATTAGTAACGAAATGCATGGCTCCTGTTTCCTGGGTAGACGGTGACTAGCGAGCACGGTCCGCCTTGGTGGTGTGACACCTGACTGGGGGCGTCACCATTTACTCAAACCTGAAGAAGATTCCATGCTCGTTCAATGTGTGACAGAGAGTGAAATGGTGACTCATATGTTAGCGAAGAGCAGCATCTAGTGCAACCACTGAAAATACAGTTTTTTACACACCATTGGCGCTGTAGGCCATAACCATCCAAGTGTTGGCTAAAGCAGCGTTTGTTATGATAATATGTGATATGAATTTATCAAACTATCTTCATCTTGGTGCAACAATTTTGTGTTCACACAGCTGTGGGCCCTGCAGGCATTGACGATGTTCCTCTGCCTATCGCAGTGTTTGGCAACCAGTTGTGTCATGCACATCATCACATCCGTCAGATTTTTCATATTCCATCCTGATTGGTGAATTCCAAATTGCTGGCCCACAATAACCTAGCTGACCTGTTTGGTTTGGTTAAGGTAAGGTTCAGTGTATGTATAAGCATGGATTAAAGGAAATTATTTGCATTATATCGAGCATGGTTAGGTTCAAGGTGCATAGGGGCTATAATGACTGTAGGACAATAAGTCAATGCAATGTCCCATAACGAGTAAGACACACAGAGAGAGAGAGAGAGATACTGTGTGTTTGTGTTGTGTTTAAAATTGCAGGACACTTCAGCACTCTATAGCTAATCTGATAACAATAGTTTTGTGTCATCTGAGACAGACTGCCTTTTGTCATTGGCATGCTGGCCCTGACATCCATCCACCCTCTCTCTCTCTCTCTCTCTCTCTCTCTCTCTCAATCTCACCATCCCTCTCTAGGTCTCTCTCTCCCTCCATGTGATTGTCTCATCACTCCACAGTGGTGTGTCTGCTACCTGACGTCCAGACAGGCCTCAGCCTCCCGCGGGCCTGATAAACAACATGCTGTCACTACTGTCAATAACATGTGCACTGTAGGGTGCATGGCCACACTGCAGCGCACGCACGCACGCACGCACGCACACTGTACTGTATGGATGTGCACACAGGCAGACATGCACACACCAAACTTACAACCATTCAGATACATTCACATGCTTATTAAGTGTGCGCACTCACATGCAGACAAACATTACACACGTCGCACACCCGCACACCCACACACCCACACAAATAACTACTGTAGGTGCATGCACTACATCTTTTGTAGATTAATGGGTTGCTCTTAAAGTCAGTACACAGGGAAATTCTGAGTGTTCATTTAGCCCTGAAGAGTGTACAAATAGAACCAAATAATTAATGTACCCTTAAATCAAACACTTGTTAGCGCATGCGCACACACGCACGCTGCCGTGCACGCTGCCACTCACGCACGCACGCACGCACGCACGCACGCACGCACGCACGCACGCACGCACGCACGCACACACACACACACACACACACACACACACACACACACACACACACACACACACACACACACACACACACACACACACACACACACACACACACACACACACACACACACACACACACACACACACACACACAGGGTGCATCAAAACAGGGCCCTGCAGCTTTCAGTTGTTTGAAGAGGAGACATGTTGTCTGCAGCTCAGAGACGGGTTCACGAAGGAGAAAATGTTTAACCGATGTGCTGCTCCACAGCGGATATACCAAGTGCTCTATTTATGAACCTGTTGGCCTTATTTCCCCACCATATAATGAAAGATTATGTGTGTGTGTGTGTGTGTGTGTGTGTGTGTGTGTGTGTGAGTTAGAGTGTAGGGTAGGCTTTTGGCGCATATGACGGAGAGGGGGGCTTTAACATCCACTTAAAAAATACTGGACCCCCAGATTCAACACCATTAGAAAGGCCAGTATTCATCTGCCAACAAGTTGGAAGTGTTATTTGTGGTATATGGTTTATTTCTCTCAAAATGAAGAAAAAGAAGCAAATCAACTTTAGTTAGTAAGCAAGAAATATATATATATATATGTCCAAAAACTATGGGCTGTATTTTCTTCAGCAAACACAGACCACCTTGGATAAAAATAGCTGTGGAGAGTGGTCCGGGAGTACTGTGTGTGCTGAGAGGCAGGTATATGGCTGTGACTGTCCATCACATTTGATTTGTCTTAGACAGTTTAATGACACGGCCATGCTGAGGTAGCAGTCAAAATGTTCAACCAGACTCAGTCTACAGTTGGAATGTCTTCACTTACAAAATATGATATTGTTTACTGATGTAGCCCATTATTATCATGTCATATCTGTTGCTTCTGTTGAAAATCTGTAATGATTTAAACTACTCCGGTTGCACACTGCGGATAAAATAGGAGAAAGATGCCAGGAATATAATCGTTCAACAGTGGGCATGGTCATGTTTTCTCACGACATTTGCAAAACCTTTTTTTTCCTACTCACACAAATTGGTATAATTATCTCTGGAGTCATTTGATCAGGCTTTATCAGTAAGAGTTTTTAGATCCATTCCAATAGATCAGTGGTTCCCAAACTGTGGTGCGTGCAGCCCTTGTGGTACGCGAGCACCTTCTAGGGGAAATATATTCATTAATTCATTCATATATTCATAGTACAGCATGTCAATATATGGCAAGTATATGCAGAATATAGCCTATGCTGCATATATATCATATTCACGTTCATATTTGTGCACATATGTGGATAAATAGGAAATATATGTCTCTATATAGCTTATGCAATTCATATTTCCATGTGGGGGGGGGGGGTGTCAGCTAGGTCGGGAGGTAACATGGCCAAAAAGGTTTGGGAACCGCTGCAGTATGCACGTGACATCATGATCATACCTGGAAGTTATGCGGGAACGCCTGAGTGACAAAAAAACGACTTTCTGGCCTTTACAGCTCACACATTCAAACAGAAAAGTCCTATCTGATTGCATTAAACGACGTTAAACTCACTTTGCCACTCAATTTGCCACTCACTTTATGCATGCGCAATTGCACATACCCTCGGCTATGACTGCCTTGATTGCCGCTATGAGCAGCAAAGGAGTACTAGCACACCACTGCAGGTGCCCTAGACTTGCAATCCTGGTTCCCAAGCTGTGGAATGACACAATCACACCCCAACTTCTGCCACAGCCAGAAACAAATAATAATTTAATGAATTCAGGTAGTGTAGTGATGAATGGGTTTAGTTGGGTTTAGTTGTATATCCAGTAATGATAGTAACCATAAAGTTAATACAGCAGCTGTGGAAATCAGAGTTGGTTTATTCATTTCATTTGATAGAGCATCGAGACACATCTGATTGTTTAAAGGTTCAGTGATTTCACTTCATTCAAATATCACTTCTTTTTTTGTTTTGTTGTGATAATCCTCCCTACTATAGAGTGTGCTGACCATATAAGGAGTTCCTCCCTGTCCCCAGTTCACTCCTGAGGTCAAAACACCTTAGGTTTCGTTTTTGGCTAGGTGGCCCAGCCTTCATGGAGTCAGGATAGAGAGGGGCCTTCCTCCAATCAGGATCGAGCGGGGCCGTGCCTTGGTGTGTGTGCTGTTGGCCTGTTGCGTGTCCCCCCACTGTAGAGCGTGCATGTGCACATCTTGTTACTGGGGCAGACCAGGGTTTTTTCCAAATCACCCAAATCAGTGGATGCTCCTTTAACCGTTTCCGTCCGTAGGACGTGTCCACAGATCATATATCGTATAAATTAAAACGATAGCAATGTAAGCTAGCAATGTAAAGCAAACGTTTTTTAGCGGATTGTTTCCGGGTCGTGGGTTTCAGAGTAAAAGCGGCCATGTCTTTCCGGCACCCCAGAGCTCCTATTTTGAAGGAATCCCGGCACCGATTGTGTTAAGTGAGCCGAAAGATGACTTTGATTTGATATTTACAATGAAATCTCTAGCCATGAGTATACATTTATTTAGGTTTATGAAGGCAGGGGGAGGGTGCAGATGCACGTGTCCTGTGATTTAACAATGTTTGATTTCACAAATATTTGGAACAATAGTCTGAAAATGTAATATATGAAATTACACTTAGAGTGCTTTTTAGCCTTGCGTCTGTACTCTCTCCTTGTTAACAATTTAGATGACACATGTTATTTAGATGATAGGTACTGAGGTTAGATCGTAAGACAGATCTAGCTGTGCTTATTGTTTGTTTGTACTTGCATGTATACATAGAGCATTTTAATTCCCCTGCAACTTGTTGTTGATTAATTAGGATCCATGCTGCTCACTCCTACCTTGCACGTTGCTCTGAATAAGAGCATCTGCTAAATGCCTAAATTGTACAATTGTAATGCATCATATATGTGTTCAGTCCGCTTTACTGAATGAACAAATGATATTGTTGATCATCATTTCTGCGGTATTTCTGAGTGAATGCGGATGTACAGTATATTTCTCTGACAGTTACAAACAAATACGTGTACCTAAATTGAATGGTAATCCTACTATTGTGTGTAGGCCTTGGTGGTACATCATGTGCAGGAGGAAGGAATACTAATAATAATCACACAGTCTTCATTGCAGAGGAACATAGGTACACACCAAAGCCATGCAGCGAGCGTCACAATGCAATGAATGAATAATACGGAACCGGAAAAAATACAAAATCTCCCGCTACTTACATGGAACCACCCCCACGTACACGTAATTCTGGTAGCAAGATGAGATTACATAATGAATATAAGAGAATGACAGCTACAGTAAATAGTGACATAATATGAGGCATAGCAGGAACACCAGCATTTGTGTGCATGTGTAGGCATGCTGTTGTGCACAGCCTTCTCTCTTGGTGTGAGCAAAGCAGATTATTGTGCATCCGCATGTATCCTTGTGTTTCTTCTTGCTTTGCGTATGTGTGTATTTGTTTGTTTAGCTGTCTCTGTGTCTGTGTGCAACTGCTTGTGTTGTATTACAGAGGTGAGTGGCCACAGCCTCTGTGCTCCAGCCAGCCCCAGTGCGAGTGGTCCCTTGAGTGCCGTGTGCTGAACCTGAGAACCAAGCTGACTGCCTCCTCCACTGATCCAACTCTGACAGCCAGCTCCACTAGGCTGGAGCCTCCCTCTAGCTCCCCTGGTGCCTGGCCACAGCCATGACCCAAGAAAAACATTCCCTGGACGGGCACTCTGCAGGCTGTCAGCCCCCGAGCCCTCGCAACCTCCACAACCTCTCTTCCATCTAGAATCTCAAGCTCTGCCACTTCCACTTTTGTCAGTGATCTGCATGCATTTTGACATTAGATCGGGATGACATTCTTTCTTTCATTCTCTCTCTCTCTCTCTCTCTCTCACACACACACACACACACACACACACACACACACACACACACACACACACACACACACACACACACACACACACACACACACACACACACACACACACACACACACACACACACACACACACACACACACACACACACATCCCTTGGTTTGACGTTGCCCTTGTAAGAGTGGCACAAACACGAGTGCCCTCAGCACCACCATGGGAGGCAGAGACAGAGAGATGACAGCTATATCTTAAGTTTTACCCTGCCAGCCACTGTCTGAGACAACAAGGCCATGTGTCTCCACAGAGAACCACATGGTGACCTTTACAAACTCCAGTCTAGACAGCAGGGGTCAGTACAAGTGTGGGGACTCTGCAAGGATGTACAGTACAAAAAAATACAAATAAAATAAGACAACAAAAAACAACTCAGAGCTCGAGCACATACTTTATATTCAAGAGTGGGGAGTGGCATGATAGATTTAACTATAACACAGCGGAATCCAAAGAACTATCAATGTACGCACACAGACATGTGAGCGTGCACGTCTGCACACACAAACCCACCCACACCCTTGAGTTTAGATGAATGGAGACCATTCAGTGGCTCCGTGGTTCTCAGGGACCACTAGTCATCCTGGAGGGGGTTCCAGGTTGTCCCCAGTTAAATGATATATAACACAATATTCAGTTTTTGGCCTGAGAGGTTTAAATTGTGTTCCGTGGATCAAATGCAGAATAAACATTTCCATCATTCGTATTACCACATTACTTTGTCCAGTGTGCAGGATCATTTTGAACATGCTGTACAGTATAGAAATGTACAGGGCAAAGTATGCTAGAAACTACGTTTAATAAATTCTGGAATCGTATGAGCCAGGAACCATCATTGTGCACCTTGCACTATAAACATGGTCGAAATATGGGGTTAGTTTATGGTGTGACATTACCCTGAGTCCACCTTTAATGGAATACGTTTCACACCAGTGAAGGTGTTTACCTCTTCATTAGATCGATTGACTGATTCAAAGCCAAGAATTAAGGCAAAGTATGAGTTATAACTGCACCAACAAGTGTCATAACTTTTGAGTTTGGTGATGTGCATGATGTACAGAGAGAGAGAGCGAGAGAGAGAGATGTTGGGGGTGGTGTTAGCACAGATGGACAGGGATATTTATATGTTGTTCTTTTTTTTCCCCGACGTTGGAACATCATCAGCGTCCTCATCATCCATGTCAGGCCCATCCGCTGGGGGAGGAGCCGCCCGACAGGAAGATGATGCCTGGGCTCCGCCGAGACGCCGTCACCTGGGATCCAACTCCGCCCCAACGCACCACCATTCACTCACTATGCACGGCATCACAATAATCAGACACCCCCCCCAGCTTCTCTTTATCAACACAAACTCCTCTGGCGTCGTGTTGTATCCCAGCTCAATTATCTCAAAATATTATATATATATTCATATGCATGTTTATTTATTCTCCCTATTTAGAATGATAGGCTGTTAACAGTGTTTTTATATGCAAACCGCCCTTGTCAACTAGGCTGGGATTGAGAGTCTCCCAATTATTGGGCGTCAGACGAGTGAGAGATGATTATCTAGGTGAGGGACTTGGTTCATCTTCAGCAAGCTAGGAAGTGGCGTATTGATTGGCCATCAGGGAGCTAATAACACAAGGTTATCTACATGTAGCATGAGACAGGCTCCCTACTTAATACAGTGGTCCTATCTAGATGTAATATGTCCTAGTGGCACCGACCGAGCTATAGGGAGTGGAGACGGGCGTGTGCCTTCGACAGGCTCACAAAGGTCACGGTATCGTAAAACCCTCTGTGGGGACCGCGAGGACACAGCGGGGCAATGTGTCTGGCTTTTTGCCGTTCTGTTTTACAATCTCATCGGATGCTTGCCGCCTCGCGTATTGATCACTGATGCTATATGGTCTTAAACATTTATATTATTTTCATATTGACATAACCATAACGGCGACATCAATGTCTGACCAAAGCGGGACGTGTACACATTCGACTGGGCCTACCCCCCAACCCCCCCCCATTTTCACCCCACCCCGTATTTCACCCCACCCCGTATTTCAAAAAATGTCCACGTTAGCAGCACATAAACCGCAAAGAAAGTCATTGCTTTGTGTGCTCGTGTTGAGCACGTCTGTGGGGTGCCTGCTTATTTAAAATGTGCCACTCGCTGTCACGTCGTACACCCAGTGGTACATACATCATATGTACATTGTCAGTGTTAGCATGTGAGTCGTGCCTGTTAGCATGATCTGTTGTCTAAGCATAAATCACTGTGGCAGGAGAGAGACTGAGTCCCCACACGCAACTATGAGCCTGCAGAGAGTTGGTCCCCTGAGAAATCAACATGACCTCAAATACATGTCCCCGTACATGGAGAGAGATTCACATACACACATCATGCCTTCAATCTCTCTCTCTCTCTCTACTCCCCACTCATGCATGAATATAAATATATAAAAAACTCATATGCTAGTGAAAACACTTCCTCACTCTCAAAGACAGACAGACAGACAGACAGACAGAAGACAGAGAGACGGAAGGTAAACAAGTAGCCAGCAAACTGAATAGCCTGGAGAGGTGGGGAATAATAATCCAAGCAGGGTCCTACAGCGGAGTAATCTTATGGAGAGGATATTAGCAGTCCGATCTGGAGTTGGCTATCCTTTCTCAGGCAAAAAAATAAATAAAATGCAGCCCCCCGCCCGGAATAAAAGATTACCGGAGCAGAGTTCAAGGTTTTGGAGAGAAATACTCATGGGAGGCTGAGCGTTGCCATTGGCCCCCCTGCAGATTACATTTCAGTCCCGAAGCTCGCAGTCAAAAAGCTCACCAGACGGAACAGGAAATTGTGTCGCTGTCAGAGGGAACGCACGGGGAGAAATGTAAATGGCCCTCCCGGTAAACGGACGGCTCATATGCAACCCCGCGGCTGCATCCCCTGGGTTCAGTCTGTCCACCGCGTCCATCTTGTGTCAAATGGCTGGCTTTAATCCCGGGATAAAGACGGGGTGAGGGGGAGAGGGGTTGTGTGTGTGTGTGTGTGTGTGTGCAGTGTGTGTGCAGTGATGGTGGTCTCCTTTATGTGTGTTTTTGGTGAATCTAGGCAGGGCTGTCCAGTGTGGCAGGCCAATGCATGAGCAAACAGAACAAGTAGTGAGGAACCACAGTCATGTGTGCGCTTGTTGTCATGTCTAGAAATTAGATTGGTGAGGAAACTCACCAGTGAAAAATAAACAATGTATACAATTATATGTATATGTTCTTAGAAAGAGCAATAGTAAAATGTAAAATATGAACATATACGGGCAAATACACGGACAGTGCCAAGAAATGCATCTAGCTAGTTAGCAATCACAATCTCACGTACTGCTGTCATCAAAATGAATTTAATGAAAGCTGTTGAAAGCAAATGACGCCTTCAAAGTTGTGCTAACATTGACAGTTCCATTTCACAGAAGATTGTCAAAAGACAAAGGGAACAAAATTCAACCAATGAAAATGTCTTGCAGACAGACAGCAAACCTGAGCCTAAAAGCACTGCCTGCCATGTTGAAGAGCAAATTGACACATGAATAAAAGAATGCATCTCTGGAGACAAAACAACACAATGACATCAACAATCTACCTGCCAATCTGAATGCCATATGGGGTCTTCTCTTACCTCGAGTAACACCTTCTGTTCAGGTACAGACCAGAAAGTGAACGTCACGTTATTTCTGGTCTGTGAAAAATGGAAGTGAGCCGTTACGGCGGAGCGCAAACCGAGAGCTGGTCGCATAGCGGGTTTCGTTCATTGGTAATGTCTTTCTTGGACTCCTGAGATCATCACAGTAGCCCTGTTAAACTATGGCCCTTGAAGCCCCATCACAGCAGTTATAAGTGTTTAGTGCCTTTTTTCAGTGTTGATTTTGTCGACTAAAACTATGATGAAAAAATGTTCATTAACTACCTTTTTTTCACTGACAAAAACGAAATAAAAGCTGAGACTAAATATATTATTAACATTTTGTCAACAAATAAAAACTAGAGAATGTTAGGGAGGTACTGTACTAGTGAAGAAGAGATCCAGTAGAACTAAAAGACAAATCATTTTATGTTTGGTTTTGCTCAGGAAATTCTAAATTTGCTGTCAAAATCAACACTGCCAGGGCACATCATTGACACGTGTTGGTCTGGTTCCATGTGATTTCAATACAGTACACCTTCACTCTGCTACCTGCGGTGATGAATTCCAGTCATGCTCCAAATAATGTAGAATTAATGTTGACATATCCTCAGAACAAAAAATCTGGGCGAGCCCACGCTGGGCGGAAGTTGCGGGATTTTGGCGGAGGTACCGCTCAAGGAAATGACGTCAATGCTTAACAAATCAGTTTACATTATCTGTGAATGAAACAAGTGTTGTGATTGGTCGGGAAAATATTGTATCCGGGGGAAATACATCTGACGGATGTTCCGGACCGACACCTCCGCCGATAGTGTTTCTGCCTTAGGTTGTGACCAGGCTTTTCTCTTCGCAGATGAGTAAGCCTGGGGCTGAGGCTAGGGCGAGCCCAGCAGGAAAAGTGGCATAGGAGTGGGAGTGAACCTTGTATTTCGATAGACCAATAACAGTGCAGAGGGGCGTCGCTCCAAATTTGGTGACGTCAGTGTTCTCCGCTGCGTTCTACTGGGGAGGGGAGGAGGAGGAGGGGAGCGGTGGTAGAGGAGGTGGGATTATAGGTTGGTGTACCAATAGGAAGTCAGTTTCTGGCACTAGATTGTTCTGCCCCTCTATGCCCAGAAAAGCATAGGGCTCTTTCAGGCTAATGTTGACATAACTGAAAACAAAACGTTGAATTGAGGATGCACTTTGTGCTTGCACTCCAAGCACATGCAGACATGCAGACACAAGTTGTTTCATCTACTTATTTATTTGAAGGCTTGTTGACTTCCTCCAAATCCACCGTGAAAACTTGTTGGCTGCATGCTCAACAAAAAGGGAATACTCTTCAGTCTTCAGGTTCTTGTAACCCTTCTTATCGGATCCTTATTCCTTATAAACCCCTTTTATCAACTTAAAACAGTCTCTTTATAACCAGTGTGAACTGGAGCTTCCGCACCTTCTGCACCTTGCTGCTTGTGGCTTGATTGATTATGCAAAAGTCCTGCGTGTACACAATTTATGTGAGAGCAGACCAAACGAGACACAGAATATGACTTTGACCCTTCAAAATAAAAGCATTACTAAAGCTTCACAAAAACTAATTCAACAATAAACAAAATAATGTTTTAACATGAATGTGACTTAACTATGAACTTCTTAATTATGAACTTGGACTTTTTAGTACCTATAATAAACCATTATTATTATATTAGCCTTATTATGAACTTGGACTTAGAGAAATAAAGCAAATTATATTACTTAGTGGCAACAGTTACAACCTTACTCCAAATGAGTTTGTCAAAGCACTTCAAATCAATGTGGTAATAATCACCATTCCAAAACCATGTCACTTTGCTTCGGGCGCTCGGATGACGCAGTGGAAAAGTCACCACCATGTACTAGGGTTCGAACCCATCAGTGTTTCTGGCTTTCTGGGCCTTCCGGTGGGGGATCCTTACTGGCAGGTGAACCAGTAGGGTACAACATAAGTGACAATATACAGAGAAATATGTTTTTTCATGTCCATGATGATGAAAGAACAAGAATAATCATACTTTGCGATTCATGGTTAGTATGTACAACGTAATGTACTCTGTGTTAACTTAAAGGCAATAGGTAACGTTTAACCTATTTTTAAATATAAACTGTATATCAATATTTTAGCCCTCATTTCCCTTTATCAGCCACTATATTATTGTGCTGGGGTGTTTCCTTGCACTTGAACTTCAAAGGGGTTGTGCACTGAGTTGATTGATTGGGGCATAAAAGTGTCAAACGTGTTCTGTGCTCGTTAGTGATCTCTCTAATCAATTAAAGCATCAAAGACATGAAGACACCTGTCTGTCAGAGAGAGGAGGGGGAAGAGAGTGTGTGTTTGTACACACACAGACTTGCCTGTATCCCCTTTAATTCCAAACAAATGGAAATTTAACATTCAGGATTGTACACAATGTAATCACAATTAGCGGGGGGGGGGGGGGGTGACTTGAATCTAGTCACAGATACATTTTCCATGCTCTATTGTAAATCAGGTTCTACTAGTAGGACTATCTTAACCATATATAGTGAGACAGAGAGAGAGAGAGGGAGAGGGAGTTGGGGGCGCAAGAATAGGAAAGGGGGGATTTATCAATGCAAAGTTAATAACATCCATTTGAATCTAACTAAAAATCAATATTTCATTACCAAATTGTTAGCGGGAATGAAGAAGGATTGGGGAAGTCAGGGTTGCTGTGGTGGGAAGGAGGCGTCGCAGAGTTCGATGGGAAAGACGGGATGATTCATGGGGCCATCAGGCCACAGAGAGAGGGGGGAGGAGGGGGATGAAAGGAGGGCGAAAGAGGAGGGCATTGTAGGAAAGAAAAAAAAACTTGGAGTAGGGCTCTCTCACCAATGACCTTGACAGTGAGGGGAAAAATATATATAAGAAAATGAAAGCAACTGTCAAGTCCCCGCAGGCCAGGATCAGCTTATAAATCACACCGACCAAAGGTGGTGTGTGTGTGTGTGTGTGTGTGTGTGTGTGTGTGTGTGTGTGTGTGTGTGTGCATGAGTGGAAGACGTGACTCTGCCTACAGCAGATGTGACTCTGTCTCTCTCTCTCTCAATTCAATTCAAAGGAGCTTTATTGGCACGAGAAAACATTTAGGTACATTGCCAAAGCAAGTTGTCAAATAAAAAAACAAAACAATAAAATCTTAGAAATTACAGATTTCTACAATTAGAAGGGAAGAAAAGATTGTGTAAACAGAACTGTGCCACATTGCAACTTAGAAGAACTGTCGCAAAACCATGAAAATGTAAATTTTCTGGGAATAGTTATACATAAGAGTAGCTTGGAACAGAGCTTTTGAATGTGTTGAAGCAAATAGCTTTCTCTCTCAAATAGCTCTCTCTCTCTCTCTCTCTCTCTCTCTCTCTCTCTCTCTCTAATGCACACATTTACTTGCACTTACAGTGACTACTGGCTACAGCATGTTGTTTTATGACATGAACTTAAGTTCCAGCAATACATTAACAGTACCACATATGTATGACTGTACTGTATGTATGACTGTATGTATGTATGTATGTATGTATGTATGTATGTATGTATGTATGTATGTCGCTGTACTCCACCGCTGACCACTGTTCTTGATGGCGTAACTAAAGTACGTTTCAAGGTTGGTATAAGGTAAAAAAGGGGTATGTATGTTTGTCGGTGTCCTCCACTGGTCAATATTGGGCCGACATTATTGGTGACGTAACTAATCATGTACGTTTCAAGGTTGTATATAAAGAGTGTAAAACATTTAGAACAGCAGTTGTAGTAGACATTGGTTAATAGCACTCAAAGTAGAATGAAATTACAGAGGATTTAAACCAGAAGTCATACCGGGCACTCTATAAGGAACCAGGCAGCCGAGAGACAGCGGAAGGCTTTAAGACTAAGAGCACCACTCTTACCCAGACAGACAGACAGTAGAGAGCTTTAAGACCCAGACAGTAGTCCTTCCCTATAGGGACTCCGACAGGGACAGGAGCTCTATACGGATCTAATGTGTCTATAAGAATTAGAACAGCAGTTGACTTTGGTTAGTAACATTCAAGGTAGAGAGGATTACAGAAGATTTAGACCAGAAGTCATACTGGGCAGTATAGACACAGTACGTCTTCAAAGTATCTTATATAGGGGCTCCATAGGACCCAGACAGCCGAGAGACAGCAGAGGGCTTTAAGACTAAGAGAGCTCTAGCAGCAGTCACACCCGGACAGAGAGCAGAGAGCATAGGACTCAGAGCAGCAGTCGTACCTGGACAGAGAGCTCTATAGACAGTATTTAAGTCCGACGTCATTTTGTAGTGCTACGTTACGTCCGGGTCCAAGTGGCACGAGCTCCCGTCCGCATCTCATTGTAAATAGAATATCTAAACGTGTGAATCTTTTTACAATGACGTTATTTTTCAGAAAGGAAGCCATTTAGGGTTCAAATGGGTCTTAATGCTTCCAACTCGAGTAGAATTATTAATGTTTGTCCATGACAAGTGTCCATGACAAAAAATATATATGATGTGGAGACAATAAAGACCATTATTATCATTATTATTGAAGGCGGTAACAGTCCATTTGTTCAGTACAATATTTCGGGGGCATATTTAGAATGTGTGCAGGCTTGAGTATGTTGAATCTAGTTTGCATTAATGAGGATATAGTTGACACAATGAAATAAAATGGCGATAGTATTCAGTGTGGGGCAGACGGCCTGTCACAGCCAGATTTGGAAGAGCAGCAGCTTTGTTGTTGCGAGGAAAGCGGTAAAATGAGACTTTCGTGGTTGTTTTCGTCTCAGATTTAGTCCGACGGAGCGTCACAGTATAACTCTATGGGGGACACAAAAGCGACACAAAAGTAGGTCCCGGAAGTATCTCTAGAGGGGGCGCTCACGTCACGGCTAAAATACTGAATAGGGACTCAGAGCAGCAGTCGTACCCAGACAGCAGCAGAAAGCTTTAGGACTCAGAGCAGCAGTCGTACCAGCAGTGGTGAGCGCACAAGTAGGCCTACTTGAGTGCAAGGCACAAGTTGGCATCTCAACAAAGTGCATTTCTAGTTTGGACAACTTTGAGAGCTTGATGTTGATGTGGTACAATGGTATAAGGTAATGGCAGTGCTCTCTCAACCTCTCCAACAGCAATTAATTTCAAGCTGCCATTTGCCAAAGGTTACACTAACCTCTTAATTATGGATCAGGGTGTTGCCTGGGACAAACGCGACAAAATTACCTTTTTCTACCATTGGGGGTTCTTAAGCAAATAATCTGATGACCAGCTCCCTATGCTCCCTATACTCTCTATGGAGACAGACAGAGACACAAGGGAGACTATTTACGTCCCCATAAGTAACCACTGCTGGTCATCAAATTATTGGCTTAGGAATGCTACAAAAACATTTGGAACTAGCCCTTTAAGGTAATGATTGAGTACCTATTTGATGTCTGACTCTCGGAGGCCATATATGAGCCACTTTTCTGTCTGAATGTCTGAGGGGTCGGTCTTTAGTGAATTGGAATCAACAAAATGCTAACGGAGTATTCCGAACATGATGGATTCCAACAATATATGAGATGACCGTCACATGACACACTGGTCTCATGTGAGGGCTACGAAGACATTAAGCAGATTGTTTTCTATGATCAGTAGAACACAGCTTGGCGTAATAATGACTTTCATCCAGAACCGATCAAAGTGAACAGAAATCCTGATGTTCCATGTATGAAAGCAGAGCAGCAACACCTGGCAAAAAGATGAATGATGCTTCAGCTCTCAAGTAATTGTCACATTTTCAGATGACATTGGCTTGATACACCATAAAGATGGTGACATCCATCACACAACGTAAATTGGATTCATCACTGACGTGTGTGTGTGTGTGTGTGTGTGTGTGTGTGTGTGTGTGTGTGTGTGTGTGTGTGTGTGTGTGTGTGTGTGCGTGTGCACGCATGCACGCGTGTGCAACTGTGTGTGTCTATGTATGCAGGACAGTTGCATAATTATGGGTGTGCTTGTGTTGGTAATAAGTCGTGTCTCTGTCACTGGTGAGGTGTCTCTGTATTAACAAAACCTCATACAGTATCTGATAAAGAATGAAATGAGGAAAAGAAATAACCTCACCAGACTTTTCACGTCGGAGGAAAGCCTGGTATTGGTTCCAAACTGGCCGTGTGATCCGGTCTAGGCTACGGTTTGCTGCTTCCGGATTTTCGGCGCTGCTTTGTTTTGGTTCCCCCAATCTCCATTTAAATGCTGAATCAAGTATAACTACTATTTTAGTCTTGCCCACAGGCGTAACATCATGGTGCATGGCTGTTACCTCGGCAGAGAAAATTGGATCGCCTTGGCTTTTCTTTCTTTTTTCTTCTTCCTTCATGGGCCCCCATGGCGCCTGGGCCCCGGTGTGCTGCACTGGTTGCACTGTCGATATTTACGTCACTGGTCTTGTCTGTCGCTACGAGTTGGAATAGAAGATGGATATACCAAACAAACTATTCCTATAAGCTAAATTATGCCGCATCAAGGCTTTTATCGTGTTGGCCTTAAAATGATGATGCCCTTGATCGCGTGTAATTATTTGGGGTAATTCCGGTTCTCCACAGCGACGGATGCGCTGGTATGGCCATGCCAAAAGACTCCCCCCTGAACACCCCACTCACGCTATCCTCCACTTCGATCCAAAATATGCTGTCTGGAAACGCCCCCGCGGAGCTCCCCGCAACCGGATTGATGCCGTCACCAGGGACTTACACCAACTGGGCTTGTCGTTGACTGAAGCTGAGCCCCTGGCACTGGACCGACCCAAATGGAGAAGATTGGTGAAACTGTTTGCTGCATGGCGACGCCTCTGCCGCCGAGCAAGAGACCTGATGAATTCCGGTTCTGGTTTGGTGTTTCCGGCCTGGTGACTAAAATCCAGTGACTACAACATGACGTAAGTTATTTCCGCTTCCGACTGGATCAGAAACCCACAAATGGTATGTGTCCCAGGCTAGGAAAGACGGGACACGACTGGTGTGGGGTCACATTTTCGCCCACTACACGACCCACGGCGGCTGGGGTTCGGTCACATTTCCGCCCGGTACACATGATGCACCTTGAAGAGGCTCTTTCATTCTCACATCCCACCGCTGTCCTCTGTGGAGGGGAGGTTTTTGACAGCGCTCCAGATTGCATATCGCATCAGGTGACAATTAACACATAAGCAGCATAAATTGTCTGCTGTCAGAATTGGTTACTTTTCTGTCCCTGACACCTTCCCCTGCAAAAAAACAAAAAACAACAACTAAAAACTATATAAATGAATAAATAAATAAGAAGTACCTTATTCTGATTTGCATACACGCCAAAAACCTTGCCAGAAGACACAGACAGGTTGCGGTGCATTTACTTAACACCGTCTCTCTCCTCCACACCCTTCTCATCCCATTCGCATTCACCTGTAATGAGCAATTAAAGCCTGGTACGCTGGGCCCCATCTGTAAAACTTTGTTTTGTGGTCTTGTTGTTTTTCCCTGCTGCCTTCCACGAGACACTGCTGTGACTTTCTTCACCCCACTTTTCCACAGCGCATTTCAAACGGTCCAAAAATGGCATCATGGGCACGCTAAATAATTCAGCGGCTGCTAACATTAAACAACTGTTAACACGCTAGAATAATTAGTTATGCTTGCTTGACATGTTTGCATCTTAAATAATTAATGCGTTTGTCTTAATTACCAACAACAGTATTTTAGCCTTGCTACTCCTTTCTCCAGAAAATAAAGTCGGAAAAAGGCAATTATGCTATAAATATTAATTAGCTCCCCTTATTAAAAAACAGACAATGGGCCATGGGGAGGTTTGACTATTTTCTATACGACACTGGAGAGAGAGATATATATCTTTTTATGTCACCCTTCCACCATCGCCAGGTATTCTGTGTAGCGTGGCATTGTTGGGATCAGGACTGAAAAAGGCTATACTGTTTTGAAAATGTACTGACCTTAACTGCATGCACGGAAACATTTATGCTGTTGATTAATGTCATAATTATGCTTATGTTATTTAGCTGAATTATAAATGCCTTCGCATTAATCATGGATCGCACCCTTTGTGCATCTGAAAACAAATTCCCTCATATATGATGTGGTCACCAGAGAACAAAGGAGAAACTGACTATAGCCTACTTTGTCGTATGGCGGTGTTGCGCGCCGAAAATAGCCGACCTACAAGCTGATATGATGGCACGTCACGGATAACGCACTGTGAGCTGGCAGGTGTGTTTTAAGTATCTTACAGTATATCAACTCCATCAGGTGATCCAACACCTTTTAATCAATTAGGAGGTTCTGACAAAAGAAATCTCCTTCTCAATGATCTGCAATGCATCAAATCCACAAAAGTGATCATCTCGATTGCAAGCCAAGTAGGCTACTTTGAAAATAATAAAATGAAAACAGCATCTTATTATTTCCTTCTTTCAGCAGAGAGGTTCGTCTTGCGAGGGTCTCGTGGAATGATGAGATGGCATCGTATTTAAATTTTCATGGGTGCCGTGTGCTGTGCTTGTTTGGCTGAACAGGGGCGAGGCGATGAGAGCACTCAGCCACTCGGAGACGAGCCAAAAATGCAGCTGTCAATGAGAGGGGAGACAGGCAACAGCCATGACGCTCTGCGTGCTGGGTGACTTTGGGAAGACTTTGACAGCCACCCAGGAAGGCAAGTTTTTTTCCCTCCTTTTTTTCCACGAGCTGCCGCATGATTAAAAGGCAAATGAGTGACACTGCTCGACACCCCAAATCAGCCCACTGCATTAATATTTCACACAGATGGCAGCTGTGTATCAAAACAACATGCAGCAAAGGACAAGAGGAGGAGAGGAATATGGAGGAGCAGAATTAGATCCTTTAGCGATATACGGCAATATTTTCCTGACTCTGAACGCACAGAAGTGACTTCCAAAATCGGTGCATCCAATACTGTATGTGTAGGCTACATGAGACCAACTTTTAGTTTAGCATTTAGGTGTTTTCGTGTCCGCCAGTACACATTGTAACATTAGAAGTCAAAGCGGTATAATGCAGGCTCTAACCACTGGCCGATAAGAAGTTGAATAAATGATGATAGGCTGGAGCAAGTCAATCCAGAGGTCAGGAATTAACTTCATCGCTCTTATCTGAACAATGTGAGGAGAGGGATAATAGCCATGAAACACGCCGGCTATCAGTGACAGCCTCAATTGGAAATGTCCATATTAGGTAATATGCAAATGCTGTTGATGGGGGTGTAAATCCCGCGGACGTGGCAGCAAAACAACATCTTTGCGGGCAGTGATTAAAATGCGGTTGTGAAAAATAAAATGGAGTGGGTAGGAGGCCAGGGCGGAGAGTGGTGGTGGTGGTGGAGGGGTGGTAATGAGGGGTGTAGAGGCAAGAGATAACCATCGACTGAACTAGACCTCAGTCGATGGCAAAACAAGCACATCCTTCCACGGCTGGAGGCTCTGCACTGTGGCATCCTCCCTTCATTGTTGTCAATAGCTGTCACTCTTTAACTGCCTGCACGCCCCCCTGCCCGCTCCCTGCTGCATTAGTATACACTCACTGCAGCAAATTCAACGAGCAACAGCCATCGACCTTCCTGTTGGTGACTTGCCCCTATCGCGGTTGCACCCTATACAACCAGATATCATTATCAAGATCTCACAATACTGTACAGGCGGAGATGGCTCTGAAAAGGTTACGTGGAATCAGTGACAGAAGCAGGGAGAGTGGTCTGAAAGAAAAAAGAAAAGAAAAAAAGGATATATATATATATATATATACACACACACACACACACACACACACACACACACACACACACACACACACACACACACACACACACACACACACACACACACACACAACATATATATTAATAATGAATGAATGGCATTTAGTTAAGGGGTGTGTGTGTGTGTGTGTGTGTGTGTGTGTGTGTGTGTGTGTGTGTGTGTGTGTGTGTGTGTGTGTGTGTGTGTGTGTGTGTGTGTGTGTGTACAGTAGGCCTATACGTGTATACCTTCTGTGTTTGTTCATGCAAGTGGCTTGAACTGTACAAGCTAGTGTACCCCCCCCCCCCCCCCACACACACACACACACACACACACATGCAACGTAGGAAAAGGCACGTGCCGGGGCTTTCCGAAAATGTCACAAAAGCTGATTTATAGTCTGTCTTCTGAGTACATTATTTGAGCTTGACAGTCTTAATCATTCACGCCTCCCGCATCCCCTCCCTTTTTTTTCTTCCTTTTTCTCTCCCCGGCCGTCATGGATTATTGAAATATAAAAATAAGTGGTAGAAGGGGGCCCTGAAGCGGTATCAAAATGTCAGGTTTGTACTTACAGCCCTCCGCTGCTAGACAGGGTCAAGGGCTTCAATTATTTGTGTACGTTAGAGTCTGGTGCTACATGAAAGGTTATGTCGCCCGCCGGCTGTTTACTCCAGAACGCTGGAATGGAACTGATGCCCGGCCGCTTCAGCCGCTAACCGCACTGATATGGAACTGATACAACTCTACGGGGGAGGAGGTGGGAAGGGGCCAGCGTTGCCAGATTCTGCGAGAGATATATAAGGAACCGGCCGGGTCTATGAAAACAAGCCCAAAAGAAGCGACCCAAAATCTGCAAGCTCACAATGTGATGCGTCATCAGCTTGTAGATCAGCAATTTTGAGGCAAGAAAAAAAAGTAGTTGTGGATTATTTTTTTTTACATTTTAACAACACAAATCCTATCCCTGACATAAAATGTTTTCAGATGGGGGGGGGGGGGGGTTATCTGCAGACAAATAACATAATTATCTCGGGGTGCCTTAACATGAAAATGTTTGAGAACCACTGGTTTAAACATACAGGAAGCCCAAAAAAAGCAACTACACTGCACTTTAGAAACAAGCCCCAAAATCCGCAACCCACAACTACCAATATTATCAAACAACCTTATTGAAAAACAAGCCCAAAGTCACTCATAATAAGCAGACATGGCAACACTGGAAGGGGCTTGATACAGACCTGATATAACACTATAACAGGGAGGAGGGGGACTACACTATAGCACAGAAACAGGAGACATTGTGTGGGGAGAGGGAGGTTATAGTGACAATGTGGATGGATATGTGGGGAGGGAGGAGGGAGAAACCAGTGCCCTATCCACTGTATAGTGTTTCTGAAAGCAATTGTGTTCACCTCATTGAAACAGGGGTGAGGGGAAGTGGATTATATTTTCACATCATTATGAAACTTCCGGTGCAAGGTGGCTATACAGTATACAGTATACCGCAGAGTTTACTGTTCTGTGAACTATATATATATATATATATATATATATAAACACACACAAACACACAGAGGGCAGGTGGCAGACCGGCAGAGGAAATGTGTGATGAGTAATAGATCATTGAGAACACAATCACAATGATGGATTACCCTCCAGGCTGCCCCGAGTTCAAAATAATGACATGGAAACCGAGTGACATTAATGACTGGCAGGTCTTCCTCAGACTCGCTCTCAGGGTGAAATCATGAGTGTTAATTTTAACTTTGTGACCGTATACGCACATGTAGTCACTAATGGATATTTGAACACCGACATTCTTTCTGTGTACACTGTACAGTACATGTTTTCTTTCTCTGTCAATTTATTTTCACTATTCCCTCCTTTCTACCTAACGCACCCCCCCATCTCTCTCTCTCTCTCTCTCTCTCTCTCTCTTCACCATCACCACCAATAGAGGGGTTCCTGTAAAAAGCCTCAAGAGTTATTGGGAGTGATATGAAATTTTCTAAATGTCATTAATTGACACCTTTTTCTGTGGGAGCTGTCAGCGGGGAGACAGAAAGGTCACAGCTCTGGGGGAGAGATATATATATGAACCTCCCCTCCTGCCAGCTCTGTGAGTTATGGCTGTCGTTAACGCGAGGGAATGGATGGAGGAGCCACTTCTGAAAGCCTCTATCGATCCTCCTCTCCCGCTCCCCAGGAACCGGACGGCCCCAAATGTGCCACAGGGTTTCTCAGGCGGACGGGCAGGGGCTGATGTGTGCTGGTGTAGTCCCTCCCTACAACTTAACCTGGTTTTGAGATTCCTCGTGATTAATATGTCCTTCCAAGGACGAATATTGGCACAATATCGCTATGGCTATACGTGCTGTCCTGCGAAATTGAGCTGGGGGGGGGGGGGGGGGGGGGGGGGATCATAACACAGTTTGTTGAGTATAGGGAAGTCAGGATGCCACGTGATGCCTTTTGGCAGTTGATAAGGAAACAACGGTTATTGTGTTTCAATAGGGCAGGTACTGAGGCCCAGGGGCATCATTTGGGGCATCAGGGGTTGACAATTGCAACCCCGTTTTAACATTGACCTCAAATTCAGTTATTTGCATTGTGAATTCTAAATTGTTTTTGCAGATTAATATGATTTTATTGCAATCGATATCCACATGTCCATCCATCTACAGCAGTGGTTCCCAAACTTTTTCATGTCAAGGACCCCCAAATTGACACTCATTAGCCCACGGACCCCCATTTGAAAAGATATACCATACCAGGGACCTCCATAGGAGAAGATTTTTACGGCTCTAGCAGTGATTCTCAACCCGTTTAATTTCAAGGACCCCTAGTTTGACATGGATTAGTCTATTACCCATATGGCCATATAATGGCATTTCTATCTCTGGGACCCCCAATTTATATTGTAAAATCAATGTTAATTTAACTCTGAGAGTGTACACTCTCCTAACTATCATTTAGGTGGGGACCCCCTGGAACTCCCCCAAGGACCCCTGGGGGTCCCCGGACCCCACTTTGGGAATCACTGATCTACAGCTTCTATCTATATATAAAGGCTCTGTGTGTGTGTACAGTACGTGTGTACGTCTGTAATCCACAAATCTCGAGAACCGTTGGCCCCACCGACTTCAAATTTGAAACACGCGTTACACACCCCCACAGGGAGTGCAGTGCCCGGTACAGAACCGCCACAAAAGCCTCTGCCCAGGCTCTGGACAGGACCCAAATTAGCCAATTGATCACACCAGGTCACCTCTAGATCTCCATATATGGAGCTGGCCTGGTCTGACATCACAATGCGTCTGCTCTATACGCGTTGCCTCCATTTGACCTGATTCCTCCCGTTCTGGCCAGGGTGAGGACTCAGGGTTCGAGGGTGCTCTTAGACTTAGTGGCTCCAGCCTGGGGGTCCTGGAGGCAGGAAATATTTCCCCTCCTTTACGACCAGCCTTGGCGGCTCCCCCTGAATGTTGAGGGCCTGCCCCTGAACGTCGTCGCAACGATTCTCGCCGCCGGGGCCCTGTCAACTAGACAACGGTACAGCACGGCTTGGAACGTGTTTGAACGTTAGGAATTTGTGGAGGTCAGCGATCCAGGAATCCCGAGTTGGTGTTGGCTAGACCTCACTCTCGCAGCAACTAACTAACTAATGTGTCAATGTGATCTGTGATTTGTAGGCCTACTGTAGATCAGAAGAGACCTTTATGTCAGTATATTATTGTAGGGCTTATGTTCCATTAGCTGCCATACAACCAAGAGGTCTGCTGTGTGTCTCTGAAATGCTGCCAAAGTGTGCTGAACAGTTTACCTAGTGATGTCAGCGGAGAAAGAAAAATCTATCAATTCTAAAACTGCAATCCCTTAATTCCTGGTTTACTGTAGGATCAAAGAGAGAGTAGCAGCAGACAGTTAGACAGATCAACAATGTCTGTCAATATTGGATTGTATCATGAACATTTGTTGTTTCTATAGACTATATATATCCTCCTTCCCAGTATATACAAGGTGCATGCGCCGTCTGCTTCCAAAAACGTTATTGACCTCGTCAGCCAGTTACATTACAGACTGTTTTTATCCTTTCACAATAAGACCCAGATTGTAGCTTTAGCTCAGGCTGCAGTGACATCTGTGCAACACCCTAAAGGAAGCAGCCACTCTGCTACACACTCACAGGGCCCTGCAATCTGCAACACTCACAGGGCCCTGCAATCTGCAACAAGACCCCCGCTCCCACCCCCCGACACGCATGCACGCACACACGCACGCATGCACGCACACATATGCACGCACGCACGAACACACGCACGCATGGCATGCACGTTTGTGCGAGGAACAATTGCCAGCCATTTCAAACGCGACGTGACTCAGGTCTGCTCTGAAGTCGCAGCTCAGAAGAAAAGCCAGTGTGGAGAAATGTGTGCTGTGGAGAAATCTAGCCCCCAAAACCCCACCCACTCCACCCCCACTCCACTCCCTTCCACCTTTCAGCCTGTCTGGGCGCTCCACGTCGTCTTGACAGGCTGTAGGGGAAAGACGGTTAATTTCTGACTGAATATTATGCTACATAACCACTTGGCATTTAAACTGAAAAATGGCTTTCTGCTTCGCCTGTCGCCACCGCTGTTTCCCCTCCAGAACAAGAGAGGATGGGGGTGGTATGGGAGTGTGATAGGGGGGAGGGGGGTGGGGGCAGTAGGTGGAGGAACACGAAAGAAAGGAAAAGGGGGAGGAGCAGGGAAGAAGAAGAGAAGAAGGGGGAGATTAAGGGAAGGATGAGGGGAAGGGGAGGAGAAGCAGAAATGATGGAGAGCGGGGCTCCCTATTCTATTCTACTCTATTCTACTCTATTCTATTCTATATTCTAATATGAGAACATAGCCTGAACTCTAATCAGTTCACGATGTGGAGGACATGAATAATTGCAGACAGAGATCAGAGCTCAGGAGAAAGCTGAGATCACGCACGCACGCACGCACGCACGCACGCACGCACGCACACACGCGCGGTGCGCGCACGCACACACGCACACCCACACATACTGTACACACACCCACGCGAGTGTGCGCAAACGACACATGCTTACACATACTCAGACATACCTATGCCAAAATGGAGGCGGCCCAATCTAAACAACAGTTTATTCTAAAGCCCTAAATCTCATTAAGCCCATGAAACAGGAAGAGTGCTTGACAAGGGAAAATGTTGAATCACTTCCTGCCGCGTTAACATATAGCTTTCATGTGGTTCTGTAGCCAATTAAGGGGAACAGAGTTGGCAGAGGGTTAGAGGCAATGCGAAAAAAAAGAGCTGAAAGGCAGCATAAAGCATATACTGTACAAGTGGTATTATATTAAATGTAAAATTTCGCAGTTGCAGTACTGAGATGGCCGTGCAAAATGGCTGCCCATGCAGTGACTTTCATTGCCAGTAACAGTGACCGAACTGCATAAACTTCTGCCTGTAAGTAAATGTAGGTTTTAACACAAACCATCATTTGTGGCCTTGTGGTTCTCCTTTGTAACGCCTACACCGGAAATACGGATTCAGTTTAACTGAATCCGTTTTTAGCGATAAGCCATGTCTCGTTAAAAAGCCTGCCAACAAAAAACTTCAATTACTTAATACAAGCTATTTCCCCATACCTTTCAGTGTGAGCCACCTTTTGGTATGGGAGATACCGAATGCTCTTAACTTGGCAGTCAGCTATATGTTTTCTATTCCAACATAAAACATTACTGTGTATTGTGTAAGCACCCGTTTCGAATGCCATCAATGCATTGAAAGGGACAAAATCATGTTTCATCAGAGCATTGAATGCTCTCAGTAGCAGTCTACTGACCTACTAATTAAGATCTCAGTCGGCTGCATTCTGCGCGGTTGATCACGGCTACTAGCCACGATGCACGTTGTCAACTGACTATGTGGCCGGTTAAGACTGATATGAGGTTAGGGGACTCACGTGGCTGGTTAAAACTGATATGAGGTTAGGGGACTCACGTGGCTGGTTAAAACTGATATGAGTTTAGGGTACTCAAGTGGCTGGTTAAAACTGATATGAGGTTAGGGGACTTACGTGGCTGGTTAAAACTGATATGAGGTTAGGGGACTTACGTGGCCGGTTAAGACTGAGGTTAGGGTTAGATCAGGGTTAGAGTTAGGGTTAGATTTAGTGTTAGTAATGTCGGACAATGCGCGTCGTCCCTGTCAAAACAGTAGCCGTATTCAATGCACAGAGTGCAACCTACTGAATTTTGTGTGTGTGTGTGTGTGTGTGTGTGTGTGTGTGTGTGTGTGTGTGTGTGTGTGTGTGTGTGTGTGTGTGTGTGTGTGTGTGTTTAAAGTGTGAAGTTCTTAGGGCATCCAGTGCAGGCGGTTACAGAGAGGGTAATTCGTCTGATCAGGCTGATTGGTCTCCAGCAAATAACTCACTACAAGATTAGGGGGGTAATTCCTGGGCCAGAACAGAGGCTAGAAGTGCTAATCAATGGAACTGCCTCCCTGACGAGACGACATTTGGGCTGCTCCTTGACCACTAATGTACGCAGAGATTGAGTATGTGTGTTCAGCTGTGCGTGCACGCATGGATACTGTGTGTGTGTGTGTGTGTGTTTGAGTTTGAGTGTATGAATGTGTGTGCGTGCCTGCATTTATGCCCGTTCTAAAATTGCGTATATGTGTCTGTGGCTGCGGTTCGCCATAAGCACATTTATGTGGATTCCAATGTACATTTTTTTCTCCATTCTCGCTTATACGTGTTTGTTTGTGTGCCATGCCCCAGCATGTGTGTTTGCTGCTTGCGTGCGTGCGACTGCACATTGTGTGCGTGCATGCGTGTGTGTGTTTTCAACGCTTGACAGTTTGAACTCTTTTCAAACGTAATGCGTGATTAATGAGAGGGGTTTATAGAGGCTGCTGAAGGGGGGTGGGGGTGGGGCCGAGCGAACCTTTCTGAGTCACGGGGGTTGGGAGAATATTGACATCTCCATTATTTACTGAGTGATCAGTGCAGCCAAAGGGCTGCTGATTAGAAAACAATAAATGCTGTTATTGGTGATCGGGGGCCTAAGCAGGACACCACGAATGCATGTCCTAGCCTTTCTAATTACTGTGGCCACTGAGCACTGGACAGTGATAAACCAAGAGCCACAGCCAAACGCTATTTCCCCACGGGAGAAAGCACTGGGCGTGAGAGGGGATGTCTATATGCGGGTGGGTGGGTGGGTGGGTGGGGAGGTGGAGAGGGGTGCTGGGATGTCACGTGTGCCATTAGATTGCAGCTATGATGCTCGGTTCAATCTTAACGTTCTAAGAGAATATTGTGTTACTTGGGGGAAAAGTGCATGAATGATGAATGGGAAAAAATTGATGGATGATGTGCTGCTCGCGATTACTTTACACACTTATGTGCCTTGGTTGATACTTCAAAGAGCTATTTATAATCAGAGGTGGAAAAAAAGTACTCACATTTTTTTTTACTTAAGTAAAAGTATCAATACTACAATGCTGTAGAAGTACTCTGTTACAAGTTAAAGTTCGGATTTCAACATGTACTTTCAGGAAGAAAGTGTAAAAGTATTGGCATCAGCATGTATTTAAGTACCAAAAGTAAAAGTACTCATATATGCAGAATGTCCCATTTCACAAGTTTTCAAATGTATGAAAAAGCTTTTGAAAACAGCTGATCTACAAGCCGAAATGTATGTAACTAATGAGATGTAGTGAAATAAGTGAAAGTACTGGAAATTGGAAATACTCAAGTAAAGTACAAATACCTCAAAATTGTACTGAGTAAATGTACTTAGTAACTGTTTATAATCACCTACCTACTGTACACAGGCTGTAGAAATACTTTTTTAAGGTAATGCGAATGGTGTGACAGTCAGCTGTTGTCAGACCATTGAGACAGTGTTGTGTCAGAACTGAGATGGAATATGTTGCAATAGCTGCCGCATGTGGCACAAACTCTGCAAGGCAGAGACATAATGATGTCAGATTGAATGAGTCATGTATAGTCTGTCACGCATTGTCCATAGTTAAGTTTATAATGTAATGCATGAAGGACGTGATGAAAGTATCAGTGTTCATTTATCAATTTGTGACCCCTGAGGCACGTTGAGGTCCATTTGGTTACATTTGTGCACTCTCACAATGTGTGTGTGTGTGTGTGTGTGTGTGTGTGTGTGTGTGCGCGTGTGTGTGTGTGTGTGTGTGTGTGTGTGTGTGTGTGTGTGCACGTGC